>NC_142880.1:1882500-2145000 GCF_051225735.1 Oryctolagus cuniculus | reverse complement strand
TATTCATTCGTTTCTCTCCCTCCCTCCCTCCCTCCCTCCCTCCCTCCCTCCCTCCCTCTCTCTCTCTGCTTCCCCTCCTTCCTCTTCCCCCTCCAACTCTGCCCTTCAAACAAATGATTTTTTTTAAAAAAGGAATTTGAAATTTTACACGGTTATGTTTGCTGAAACAATTATCTATATCTGTCTCTGAGTTTGAATGCTTTGCTAGCGTTCCACACTCAGAGAGTAATTAAATTAGTTTCAAGACAATAACAGAAATCAGAGTCATACTGGCTTTTAACTAATTCTCCCTTAGAAAATCAGTTTTTAAAGAGTGATACCCCTCAGTCACCAGTCCTTCAGTAAAGAATCCTAGCATAAATACTTTTTCTGTGTTTGACCAAGTTCTATGTTAAAGCACCAGTGTGCTTTCTGGGGTGCTGTTTTTATAGGCGTGTGGCTCAGTGCTTCTGTCTTACTCCAAAGCTATCAACCAAAAGGTGCGGTTATATGTCAGGAGGCAGTGTAATGGTCTGAGTAGTTGTCAGATTAGACATAAAAATTACATATCATGGTTGTGTGAAATTTCTTTTTTCTCAGTTCTCCAAGAGTAGTTTGGAGAGGATAAGTGAATATAGCTGAATATCCTTTATATTCTTTTCAGACTTGGGATCTGTGGAAAGAGCCAGTTCCCTTTTGTTTCTAGTAAAACTTTAGAGGCTATGGTGTTCATGATGAAGTTATTTTTCTTTCTCAATCCTGAATGTTTGCATTAGTAAACACGTGTGGAATGTCTCCTGCATTCTGAACACTGTGGTGTCAGCTGTGGCAGCCCTGGGTCCAGTCGTAAGGCTTCTCTTAGCGTTTGTGTGGGCAGTGGATCATCGAGACGGGCAAGCAGCACATGAGCTTCGTGGCGGTCTGCGGGTAGAAAGTGCCTTGGGATTGTGTCAGAGGAAGTTACTGCTGCCAAAGCGGCAGAGAGCCGTCCTTTTAAAGTTGTCCTGTACTCTGTGTGTGGACTTGTACCTGGAAACGTCTGGCTGTTCTACATATGTCTGTCAGACTAGCACGGACTGAGTGTTTCTGAGCTGTGTGTGTGAGCGGGCGGAGTGCACCTGCGTCGTGCCCCAGCATTATCTGGGTGCCGGCCAGTTCCGCTCTCAGCCAGCCGTGGCACAGTGCTCAGCAGCCTGCAGTCACAGGCTCCAGAGAGAGAATCTAGACAAAATTCACGTTTCAAAGGGTTTCCTCTAGACTTTGTGTAACACCTGTCCTTCCTTCTGTATGCAGCTAGTATTTCATGTCCCGAACACCCAGACCCCTCCTGTTTTCTGTTTCCCTTCCTTTTCCCCATTGGAATGTGTCTGCTATGTGTCTCATCACCCAGATGTCTATGGCAACTACTAGTCATGTCCCCTTTGCTTGGATGAAACTGATGCACCCTGCTTCCATTGCACACTGGCCGGAGGCCTCGTCTGTGCCCGCTAGAGGGGCTGAGCGTTAGTCTGAGGTCATGTGCAGTGTGCTAGAGGGAAGCCTTCCACAGGCAGTTCATCTTTCATTGTTTTCATTTGTTCCAGCACCTGCCTGTTAACCACAGATGGATCAAAATCAGCTCCAGGTGCTTATTACAAATAGAGGAGGAGTCGTTGGGGAGTGGGATTTTTTTTAAATCAGCCTTGTGAAATGATTCTAACACTGTCGGGGTCTGAGAGCCACTCACATTTATTAATGTCAGTAGTAGTTGGCATGTGAGTCCTGTGAGAGAGTCCTGTGAGAAGAGCAGACTTGTTGATGCCTCAAGTCACAGAGCAGCTGTTAAAGTTGTTTGCATTCTGGCACACGGTGGTGGGGAGTGTCCAGCCTGTTTGCAGGGTGCTGTATAGGCTCACAAAATCATCTGGTGTGGCCCTGCCAAGGCAACTGAAAGAGAGACTTGAAATTCAGCAAGTCTGTAGCAAGCTAATTTTTAAGTTGACAGTTTTGTATGGGTGCAAATGATTTTACAAAGTATCCAGATGGCCTTTGGCAGAATAAAGATGCCTACCCCTTCCAGTTCCATGGGCAGGTTTGCAGCACCGGGATTCAGTGCAGTGGTTCTCAACAGAGCATCACAGCTACCTCTGTGAGTCTGCTGTTTCTGATTCTACACAGTAAACCTGGAGGCTCCAGACTCTTGTTCACTTAGAGATTTAGAATGAGGAAGGTAAGGGCACACTGAAATTTAGGATTCAAGTACAGTATGCTTAGAGCACTGTGTTTTTGGATTTTTTTAAAGGCTTTTTCGTAAGACTGTTGTCTATGAAATCTTTCTTAAAATGAAGTGATAACTTTCCCTGATCGCTTCCCTGGCTCCGTCTTTGTTGCTTGGTCTGTTCCGCGCAGGAGTTTGCCAGAGCTAGCCCACTGCAGAGCTTGCTCTCTGTGCCAGAGCTAGCCCACTGCAAAGCTTGCTCTCTGTCAGCCTTCGTGCTTTCCACCAAACGGGTGCTCTGGCCCGCCCGCACACCACCACCCGTGCCCAGCAGCTACGTGTGGAAAGGAACCCTAAGTGTCCCTGCTGTCTGCTAGTGCAGGACAGCCTCCGTGGGCCAGAAGTAGTGAAATGAAGGCAACAGAGTTGGAGCTGAAGTTCCGATTTTCCCCTAACTCAGGTGGCAGTCGATTATGGGACTGTGTTCATGCCACAGGGGGCCTGGGCGGACTGAGCTGTGACTCCTCTCCTGTTTGTGAGGGGTCGTCTTCAGTGAACTCTGAGAGAAAACAAGAGCGTACCGGAGGCCGACGCCAGGCAGTTGGGTCGTCTTCCGTGTGGCAGTGGAGCCGTGTTCTGGAGCAGCTGGGTTTATTTCTGGACACTAACCTTTGTGAAAGCAGTACATCGTTTCCATCCAGCAGATATCTGCTGTTGCCAGTACTATGTTGGCTTGTCCATTTCCAGTGTGTACAAAATAAGTGAAAGCAAGGACATTACAATTGGGAGGGAAGGAGGACTGTTATTTAAAAGGCTTTTAAATGATGTCACTATATATTCTTTTAACAACATCCTCTAAAAGCCTTTGAAAAAATAGTCCCTTCGTCCCTCACTTGTTAACAAAGACCGTACTGGGGACTGCTCTTAAAAGGCTGTTAAATGGTGATACTATATTTTTTAACATCAACATCATTTAGAAACCTTTTAGAGAGCGGTCCTCTTCGCCCACAGCTGACGGAAGGGAAGAAGGACGTGGGGGAAGGGATTGCTCTTTTAGAGGTCTTTGGATGGTGCTGTCGATAAATACAGCAATATTGTTGTAAAAGCCCCTTTCCAACGGCGAGTCAGCTGTTTGATATGTACTTGTAACCTCGTGGCCCCTCAGTGTGTAACAGATTGTTTTTTAATGCTGACCAGAAACTCAAGTTTACTTATTGTCTCAATAGTGCTTTTTTAAAGTAAACTTTTTACATTTTAGAAATCAGTTTCGCATGTACCGTCTCCCCAGACCCTTGTCACCTGTCAGTGAGACAGGCAGGATGTGCACACTAGTCTCCATTTGCCGGAAGAGGAAAGCCAGGTCTCACCACCTGCAGTCCAGATCCCACCAGCTGTCTCAGGATACCAGCAGTTTCCTTATTTGAAAGAGTGGTGGAGAGAAAGAGTTCCTCCATCTATTGATTCACTCCCCAAATGTCTGCAACAGTCAAAGCAAGTCCAAGTCCAAGCCAAACCCAGGAGCCCACGAACTCCACACAGGTCACCCACATTGGTGGCCGGGGCCCTAATGCTTGGGCCATCAGCTGCTGCCTTCCTAGCTGTATCAGCAGGGAGCTGGCCCCAAACTTGAGCTGGCACCCCATATCCTTTCAGGATGCTGGCATCGCAGGCGGTGTCTGAACCTGCTGCGCCGCACCAGCCCCACTGTCATTTTTTTCCCATGGTGTTCTTCATCAGTCTTTTCAGTAACTAAAATAATGAACTAGTTCCTTCAAATTACTATAAAGTAGGATTCTGTTCTTTCAGTACTGGACGCAGACAACCACATGACAGAAATTTTATTAACACTGTGATCTTGATAAAGAAAATGTAGAATATTGCCTTGAGGTGTTGCAGTCTTCCTGTGAGGCTGCGGCATTCACAGTTTTTTGAGGTTCCTTTGCCTTGTAGTATATGCTTGAGAAAATATCACTGGGAATCTGCTTTGAGACATCAACTTACTGAATAAATGATATTTTAAAGACAGTTCTAATCCCCTGTCATCGATAAGGTTTTGAGGCTTACTCTGCTCCCTAAGGCTATTGATTCATAGCTAAGTCACGTGCACGTTTCTCAGCTGCCTTAGCCTGTGCACTTCCTGCGGCTCCCTGAAAGGGGTGCCGTCTGTGCCGGCGTCAGAAGCGCCGTTTGGTGTTCATTGAAACAGGAATCGCAGCCTTCTGCTTGGCAGAGATGACACGTAACAGCACTAAATGGCAGTCTTGGCTGTGCTGCTGTTCGTCTTCTGCCAGCAGACCTTGTGTTTAATGTCACAGAAGGGCACGTTTCGTCAGCACCAGCGGTCGGTCGGGCAGTCCTGTGAGTCGGTGTTACCCCGTAACGTTCAAATCCACGTTCAGACAAGCTGAGTGACTCTCCTCTCGTCAAATGGCTTCTGAATTAAATTCTGGTGTTTTGTTGCCCTGCCGGCCCCTGCTCTGCCAGGTGAAAAGGAAGCAGCAGCCTTTGCTGCCTCTGCAGAGGAATGCTTCGTGCGTCTGGAGCAGCTGCAGCGCGAGAACTCTGGGCCAGCCCAGGCGGCGGCCCACAGAGGTGCACCTGAGACACTCAGGACGTCTGGAGGCTGTGTCCCACAGACTGGCCCTGCAGGACGAGGCCTGGGGTGCCCTGCAGTAGCTAAGTTTGCTCTATCCCCTCACCTCACTGAGGATCAGGAAAGTAATACGTATGTCTGTAAATTCAAGTGTGTGCGTGGGCATCTCTGAGGGTCTCAGAGCACCCATTTCCCCATCCTTCCCTGCACAGGGGTTTTCAGAAGTCGTGGAGCTTAGGACCAGCAAGGACTGCTCCTTTCCCCCCGCGGAGTCCCAGAAAGCATCCCTAGGAGGAGCTGTTGTTAAATTAGCATTCCCAGGCGTGGGCATGTGCACAGTGGTTGCGACTTGGAACACCCGCATCCTGAATCAGAGTTCTGCTGCAGGCCCAGCCTCTGTTCTCACCCACTTCCTGCTGATGTGTAGCTTGAGAGGCAGCAAATGATGAGGCAAGCACTTGGGTCCCTGCCACCCCATGGGAGATCTGAATTGAGTTTCAGGTTCCGGTCTTTTTTTTTTAATATATTTTTTTTAATTTTTTGACAGGCAGAGTGGACAGTGAGATAGAGAGAGAGAAAGGTCTTCCTTTTGCTGTTGGTTCACCCTCCAATGGCCGCCGAGGCCGGCACCCTGTGGCAGCGCATCGCGCTGATCTGAAGCCAGGAGCCAGGTGCTTCTCCTGGTCTCCCATGGGGTGCAGGGCCCAAGCACTTGGGCCATCCTCCACTGTACTCCCGGGCCACAGCAGAGAGCTGGCCTGGAAGAGGGGCAACCAGGACAGAATCCGGCGCCCCGACCGGGACTAGAACCCGGTGTGCCGGCGCCACAAGGCGGAGGATTAGCCTAGTGAGCCGCAGCGCTGTCGCAGGTTCCTGTCTTTGGCCTGGCCCAGTCCCAGCTGTTGTGGGCCTTTGGGGAGTGAACCAGTGGATAGATGATGATCTGTATATATCTTGCCATCTTTCTCTGTCTCTTAAAAGAGAGAGAGGAAAAAAGTAACATACCCACAATAAACCCAACTCCCTTCCCAGTTAGTGCCGCAACCGAGACACATCTTTTCCTGCCCCAGGACTTGCGCAGGGAGACTCGCGGTCCCTGCGGTACAGTTCATGTGCAAGGCAGCACAGCCAGCTTCCCGGGGCACCAGTCTCCTCCCTGAGACGGCTGCAGCAGCTGCCGCTTTCCCTCCCATCCTGTGGGAAGTGCTGTTGCCGTCCAGCTTTTCCCTGAGACTCTGCGTTTGGACCTTGCGGTCTCACGGTAAGTGCTCTCTGCCCATCCTCACTCCTGGTGGCCTGCAGTTCTGTGTGACTGACGTCCTTATTGCCAGTGAGAGTGTTTGTGGGACGCTCCCAGCTGTTGTTCTAGACCAGGGCCTGCGAAAGCATTTGGTGTGGCCCTGCCAAGGCAACCAGAGGACTGACTTGAAATTCAGTAAATCTGTAGCAGGCTGGTTTTTCAGTTGATAACTTTGTATGGCCTATAAATGATGTTACAAATATCCAGATGGAGGCCGGCGCCGTGGCTCACTAGGCTAATCCTCCGCCTTGCGGCGCTGGCACACCGGGTTCTAGTCCCAGTCAGGGCACCAGATTCTGTCCCGGTTGCCCCTCTTCCAGGCCAGCTCTCTGCTGTGGCCAGGGAGTGCAGTGGAGGATGGCCCAAGTCCTTGGGCCCTGCACCCCATGGGAGACCAGGAGAAGTACCTGGCTCCTGCCATTGGATCAGCGCGGTGCGCCGGCCGAAGCAGCCACTGGGGGGTGAACCAACGGCAGAGGAAGACCTTTCTCTCTCTCTCTCACTGTCCACTCTGCCTGTCAAAAAAAAAAAAAATTTTTTTTTTTTCAGATGGCCTTGGCAGGAAAAAGGTTCCCCACCCTTGCTCAATGCCATTCCACTTTCATCTTTCCATTCCTTCTTTCTGCAGACCTATTCGGTCTCCCTATCTTTTTTCCCTTCCCTGTCATTCTTATCTTTGGATCTCTTAATCATTGATATGCATCCCACTCACAGTCCCTCCAGCCTACCATCTTCCTGGAAGACCTCTTTGTGCACTTGAGCAGCCTGGGCAGTGTTCAGGCCTTGTAGCCTGTGGATCTGTCCAGGTCTAGTGTCTTCACCTGCACTGAGCCTCAGCCGTGTGTCCTGTCGCATCTGCTCTGACACCTTATCTCCGTCCCTTGCTTGAGCCCTTCAGGCCCCTCAGGCCCTGCACTCCTCCCGGTGTTCTCCCGGGTTCAGCCTGGAGTTGAAGCAGCCCTGGAAGATGGGTGCCGGAGCCTGTGTTCCTAGGGCTTTTAGGTGACGGAGCCAGTCTCAGCTCAAGTCTTTGTGGCTGTCTAGCCCCTCACTGAAGCCGTGCACAGAGTGTCCGGGAGTCTGAGGACAGGGAGGCCCGAGTGATAGCTTCTGTTCTGTGTGGGCAGGGGAGGTCGCCAGGGGACAGAGGCTAGGAGGGCCACCAGACTGACTTAAGGTTAGGCTAGCAAGGCGTTTGCTCTTCTTATATCTCCATAGTATTTGAAATTATCTTTAATAAACATGTATGGCTTTTGCAATGTAAAAAACCATTTAAACGTCTAAAAATGTTTTATGTATCAGTGAATACTTAAACTAAGCTGTTAGTGCAGGCACAGACAAGGGAAAGAATACCAGGGCTTTGAGCTCGTTACTGAGGCTGGAGGAAAACAAGGAAGATGTTCAAGATCGTGCCAAGGTGGTGAGCTTGGTTACCGCGGGAGAGGAGAGTAACAGTCCCTTTTCTGTATTTTGTCATTGGTATTGTGAATGAGAAAGTGGTGCAACTACTAGCGTTAAGTGATCACCACCTCTGTCGAATAACAACACAACCAAGTTGCTTTCTGCTTGTGTAGAATGTTCTGAATTACAGGAACTTTGTCAGAAGCTTTCTGCTGAACACTTTAAAATAAAATTCAGTTTGTTTTTGTGGAACCAGATCAGGAAAGAAACATGTTTTAAAAGTAATAGTATAAAATAACTATAAATAGTTTAACCTGTGTCCATGATTCTGATGTCCTTGGGCATATAAGTAGTAATTTAGAGAATATGTACATCATTCTGGATTTCAGATGTGTAAAACGCATTGAATGTATTGACAGTAAAGCTTATAGATCTGCGTAGGGTAGGAAGTAGAAGAGAATATTACTACAAAATCCTTCCTAATCTCAGAACTAATGAAAGTTGAGTATATCCTGAGCCAGGATCAGCAAAACTTCTTGTAAAGAAGCGGATAGTAAACATTATCACCTCTGCAGGCCGCAGCCACTCAGCCCTGCCAGTGTGTTACAAAAGCAGGTATCGACAGTGTGTGCCTGCGTTCCAGGGAAACTTTATTTATAGACAGAAATAGGAGTTTCATAGAATTTTAATATCACAAAGCATTCTTTTTTCCCACTTAAAATATAAAAGTCTTTCTTACTGCACAGGCTGTTCAAAAATAGAAAATGGACTATACTTGGCCTAAGGCATAACTTGCTGATGACTGTAACACCAGTCATAAAGTAATATCCTCATGAAACGTTTGTTCATAATGTATTCAGATCCTTCTGCAAATATACTTTAATGTATGGTTTGTTTATACTTACCAAAATAAAAGGTGGAAAAGTCTCATGTTTTTTATAATATATAGTGATTTCTGTAGTAAAATATCAGAAATGATCATGCATGTCAGAACATCTAAATTTACATGCATAAGGAAATTTCCTTTCAGGAGTATAAGTCACTTTTAAGAAGTAATCTTAAAAGCCGATGCTGTGGTGTAGTGAGTTAAGCCTGTGCCTGCTGCTCCACTTGCAATCCAACTCCCTGATAATGGCCTGGGGAAGCAGTGGAAGATGGCCCTGCACCCTCACGGGAGACCCTGAAGCAGCTCCTGGCTCCTGGTTTCAGGTCGGCCCAGCTCCAACCCTTGAGGCCATCCAGGGAGTGAACCAACAGATGGAAGATCTCTGTCTGTCTGTCTCTCTCGCTCTCGCTGTCTCTCTGCCTCTGCGTCTTTGTAACCCTACCTTTCAAATAAATAAATAAATAAGTCTTTTAAAAGAATACTAATTTTGAGCTGGCGCCGCGGCTCACTAGGCTAATCCTCCGCCTTGCGGCACCGGCACACCGGGTTCTAGTCCCGGTCGGGGCACCGGATTCTGTCCCGGTTGCCCCTCTTCCAGGCCAGCTCTCTGCTGTGGCCCGGGAGTGCAGTGGAGGATGGCCCAAGTGCTTGGGCCCTGCACCCCATGGGAGACCAGGAGAAGCACCTGGCTCCTGCCATCGGATCAGCGTGGTGCGCTGGCCACAGTGCGCCGGCCTCGGCGGCCATTGGAGGGTGAACCAACGGCAAAAGGAAGACCTTTCTCTCTGTCTGTCTCTCACTGTCCACTCTGCCTGTCAAAAAAAAAAAAAAAAAAAGAAACTAATTTTAAAGCTGAAGCTTTCTCACTATTTACAGCTATTATCTTGTCATCTCTATGAACTGTGTATCCCAATAGATGCTCCTGTGAAACGTCAGTCAAAACTGGATCCAGTAACAGTGTTTTATGTTCTGAAGATCTTCATATTTTTGAACTTCAAAACAGAATAGATTAATAATACTTAAGAGTGATTGAGTAACCGGATTAAAGCAGAAAAGGCCAGAAAACATTGTGTTCATAGGGCTTCATTTCATGGTGGCTTACCATCATTGAAAGAGTAGTGCAGATGCTGAACGGGGTTACTCCAAGGCACTTACTTGACATTCCATGTTTTATTTTTCAGATCTCATTTGAAATTTTATAATTCAATCATTTTGAACAGCTATGTTCAAAAGAAGTTTTACAACTTTAATCTTAATAATCTCAAAAAAAAGCAGACATGCTATGTCATAAAATAACTATTAGTGACTAGTTTGTATCCTATAAATCTAACTTGAGTTGATAATATGGTCCATTACCAGCTAACTGCAGAGAGTATTTTTCATTTTACACTCTTCAGTTACTTTTTAGTGAAGTGTTAAAAAATATGAAGCTTTTCTCCTCTTTAAAATTGCACGCTGTCTGTCTGTTATTAGGGAGATAACAGCTCTTATAAATGTTTCAGTAAGCGCTAAGTAGACAGTTATGTGCACTCTCATTCCACGCTTATTTGCTTACTGTAATAAACTGATAAAATATGTGTGGTTTGTCTCTGTGTATCTACAGGCATCATGAGTCACATAGATTTCCTTTAGAAATAATGTTGTGTCTGCAGAATTGATTGCTTATTTTCATAAACCATCTAAAGGTACACAAACGGCTTTTATTATTTAAACATGTACTATGTGAAGATTTGTGGAGGATTGTCTCCTTGTTCCTTGATGCTTTTGCGTTGTGTGAACTCTTGGGGAGGCTTTTTATTTTAGAGTTCCTGCAGTTAGGGCACGGAGTACGTGCTCAAGAATGACGGGGAGGGTGGCACACGTCACTTGTGACACAGCCGAATTTTCAATTCTTTGAACATTAGGAGCTAAACAATTAAATCCAAAGTAATGTTTTCAGACACTGCCTTTTATTCTGTGCTGTTTATAGAAGCTTTTTGAAGATAATGCTTACATCTAGAACTGGGTATTGTATTTCAAGAATTAGTGTTTGTATCATAGAAGTCCTTCCAGGTGCTAAGTTGTCCTTCATGTATGCCTTTAGCAGATAAGGCTTTTAACTTGTTTGCATTTATGTATCATGGAGGCCTGCAAGTCAAGTCAACTTTTTTTTTTTTTGACAGGCAGAGTGGACAGTGAGAGAGAGACCAAGAGAAAGGTCTTCCCTTACCGTATTCACCCCGCAATGGTCACTGCGGCCGGCGCTCTGCGCTGATCTGAAGCCAGGAGCCAGGTGCTTCCTCCTGGTCTCCCATGGGGTGCAGGGCCCAAGCACTTGGGCCATCCTCCACTGCCCTCCCAGACCACAGCAGAGTTGAGGTGGAAGAGGGGCAACCGGGACAGAATCCGGTGCCCCAACCGGGACTAGAACCCGGTGTGCCGGCGCCGCAGGCGGAGGATTAGCCTAGTGAGCTGCGGCGCTGGCCTCAAGTCAACTTTAAAACCAGCAAGAGTTCTGCTTACATGGTGCTCCCGTAGAGAAGGCTCTCTTGAGGAGTAGTGTTACCATCGAGCCTTCAGCGTCAAAGTCTAGTTGTCGCCAACACTAGAGGCATATTATTTGCAAATCCCCATAATCATTTTAAATAATAAAATTATACTTTGAGTCCTGAAAATGACGAAAATTCTCTTTTCGACGTTAAGCATAAAAGTGGAGAGTAGACGAGAAGATGGATAGTAGACCTAATAAATAAGTAAATTTTTCATATATAGTGGTAGGCTGTTAACTGGCTGTGGAAAAGGAAGAGGGATCGGAGCCGGGAGATGCGGTTTGGTTAGGCCTCCTCACGACGGTAACAGCTGGGCAAAGACACGGATGAGAACTAAGCCGGGGGAGTGTCTGGAGGCAGGAGTGCAGGCAGGGCGATGCCAGGGCCTGTGCTGGGCGTAGCCGGGAAGCCGAGGACGGCAGTGAGCTGAGCAGGAGGTGCAGGAGCAAAGCAGACGAGGTCATGAAGGGGACATGACATGAGGACCCTCGAACCCCTCTGTTTGCTTTTTACGCTCCGGTCGGGAGCCCCGGGAGCTTTGAGCACAGGGTGACTGATAGAACTGTATTCACTGATGAATTCTGGATGCTGCGCTCAGAACAGACGCAAAGGAGCCTAGCGTCCGTGGGTAAGAGGCAGTGCTGCACTCCGGGGAGAGGTGATGGCCGCTCACCCCGGGCTGCTCGCTGAAGGCAGTGAGAAGTCGTCATATTTTACTTAGTTTGTTCAGTTAGCTGGAGCCCTTCCCTGAGCTCTGCCCCGGCTCTCACGTGTGCCTGCCTCTCACGCGTGTAAGCCTCTTGAGCGCTGGCGTCTTGTCTCTTCTCTGTGTCTCTACTGTTGTGTCTCTATTCCGTGTCCCAGTGCAGTGGTTGGCACAATGAATACTGCAAATGTTAGATGAAACAGTGAATTAATAAATTAATGCTTACTAGTGCTCTTCATGGACAGAGTCCTGAAATACCTAATTCTTGCCTAAGACCGCCTTTCTCCCCAGAAGGTCATGGGGTACACAGGGCCATGGGACGGAAAGGCCAAGCAGTGCTCATTGGGCTAGGCCTTGCTTTCTCGCCCCAACACACGACTCCAGTGATTGGGCTAGGCCTTGCTTTCTCGCCCCAACACACGACTCCAGTGATTGAGGACTGCCCACATATCAAGGACTTTCTTTCCAGTGGAAGGAAGATTAAATAGCTTGAACCAAAGCAGTCTGCTAGTCGAACCATGTGAAACTGATTATTTGTCTGTGTATACCTACAGAAATGGCAGGTACGTGTAGTTCACTCAAGTCTGCGGCAAACCTGAGTCCCTGGTCTCTCCGTTCTGTATCTGCTAACATTTGAGGAAAAGATGCAAGGGAATATATTCTCTCTTCACACGTTTCCCCCCCGCCTGTTAATGTCTTGAAATCAGACTAACCCCCTTTAGTAGTAGACTGAGGGACATAAATGATAAAAATACAATTTGAAGTAGCTTAGAAGGAAAAAAGAAAGAAAATGCAGGCAGGAAGGCTGGAGCACTTTACAGAAAACTAAGCTGCAACAAGGGCAGGACCATGTCGAGACCTCAGGAACCACCAGAACCAAAGTTCTATCTCCCATTTGTGCTTTTCGTGGACATTGGCTTTATTCTCTATTTTCCTCACGGAAATGTGGCCACAGACAACACTACAGTTTTAAATCTCAGTATTTCAGCTGCTCTACTTCCTAAATTCTAAATCCAAAAATCTGGGTGTTGCACCTGAGCCAGTTAACTGTGGCCAGATCATGAAGTGGCGTAAGAACATGCTGGGTCCACCAAGAAAAAGTGGCAGTGTTCCTAGTATACTGGGCAGATGCCTCACCCACAGTCAGTACAGGGCAGAACTCCCTCAAAACCAGCACTTAGTCTTGAGTTGCTGTTCTTTTTTTTTTTAATTTTTATTTATTTGCATGCATTTCATAAATACATTTGGGACACAGTAATTTTTCCCACCGTACCGTCGCCCCCCGCTCTCCCCCTACTTCCTTTTCCCTCTCCTGTTCCCTGTCTTGTTTTTGCCATCATCTGTTTTCATTTAACTTTACTATAGAGAGGATGAACTCTGTTCTAGGTAGAGTTCAGCTTGCAGTTCTTCCTTGCTGTAAGACATACTGAACACTGAATTGTCAGCTGCCACAACATTTGATCAAACTTCAGAAAGCCACAGTGTTTGAGAAAGGAAAGCCCAAAGGAGAACGTCGTGTGTCATCAACAAAGCCACCATGCTGCACGGGGCCCTTCTGTAGCTTCCAGAAAGGCACCCCTGAGGCCAGATCCTTAGCCACCATCCGCTCCTGCCAGGTGCTGCAGCACAGCTCTGCTGCACTTAGCTCCTGCCAAGTGTTAATTTAGCTCTTTCAATGATAAAATATACTTGTATCAAGAATGGTGAAGGGTTTGGGATGTTACCAATTTTGGGGCACTGGTGGAAGACATGGGACTCCTGTCTCAGGGACGAAAGACAGCTTGTTAGAACAGTAGCAGTAGCCAACGTGACATCACTTGCTCCGCTTCTCCCAGCCTCCATTCCCACGTGGGGAAGGCCAGGCTGCATATGGCTCACAGGCTGTGTATAGTAGTGTCCCTTATCCCTGGTTCCACTTTCCAGAGTGTCATGTTCCTTGATCCCAGCCAACTGAAAATATTAAATGAAAAATGCCAGAAATCAGTAATTTATAATTCTTAAATTTATTGCAGTGTTCGTAATTTTCTGTTTTATTATCAATATTGTTGTTAATCTCTCGCTGCGCTTTATTAGAGGTATGTATGTATGGGGAAAAAGGTGGAATACACACACACACACACACACACACACAGGTGTGTGTATATATATTTGGGGTTGAGTTCTGTCCGTAGCCAAGCATCTGATGAACATCTTGGAACCACTCCCACAGATGAGGGGTGACTGCTGTGACTGGCCCATGCCTGCCATAGTGCAGCTGTTGTGTTTAGACTTGACAAGGATCTACCTTTTGTTCCTAAACCCTCATTTTATAGCTGAAGTCCAAGTCATTCTACAATTAATTTCCCTTTGTTTTAGTCTAGTAAAATTATTGATACCTACAACATATGAAGTAGAAAACCATTCATTATGTTTAGCATCTTAGAAAATAAGCAGCCACGGATCTTATATATGAGCCGTATCTCTGGAATATAGGTGTCTAATCTGATATATAAAATTTTGAAAGTCTTGGATTAGTGCACTGTACATGGAAATTATTGAAGGACTGTGGAACCCAGTGGGTTTATTGAACAAAATGTCACCTGAGCAGTTCATGTAGATATTTGAGAAGTTTGGTTTAATATGATGTGTATGAACTTAGGAAACAAAGGTTAAAACATAATTGGACACTGTCAGTCCCTTTGGCTAAACAAGTAGGTGTTATTACTACAACAGGGTATCTACGATCTATCTTTCTGTGCAAGAGTACAGAGACCTTCTGTATTACCACAGATAACCCTCAAGGGTAGTCAGGGAGGGCCGATTACACAGTGAGTTCATCGGGAAATGCTTACTGGCTTGGACTTGGTTGAGTATAGGAGAGTGAATGGGACGTAGATCAGACTTTTTCTCTCTCTATATTCTCTAATAGCTTGTAAGCAGTTACAGTAAAACTGCAGAATGTGAGATGAGGGCGACAAAACAAATACTTGGATGCGTGTCCCAGTTGTGCTTAAGGCTGACTGTCATAACCTCAGTGGTATTGGAATTTAGGGAGGAAAAAAGATTTTTGCTGACTATAAACATGTGTATTTTGTATATTTATAAATATATATGTGTGTGTGTATGATAAGCATGTATTACAAATAGTATGTGTTCTGTGTGTGGTTGCTTGTTCATGCCTAAAGATTTTTCTTTTAGGCTATGCTAATCAATCCTTGAGAGTTCATAATGATGATAGAACTTAGAGTACACATTGAATAGAAGGGTTTTGAAAATAATTTCTATTCAGGGAAAAGAACCTTATTATAGAAGTGATATTGTCTTGAAAATTAATGTGTGAACTGTTGTCATCTGAAGACTAAAGTAGAGTGAACAGGCCAGTTGCCCCATTAGTTTATAGAACCAAAACTTGAAATTCAGCCAATTATTTATTTTGTAAATTTTTGAAAAGATTTATTTATTTATTTATTTGAAAGTCAGAGTTACACAGAGAGAAAAGGAGAGGCGGTGGGTGGAGGGGAGCATTTTCCATCTGCTGGTAAACTCCCCAATTGGCCGCAACAGCCGGAGCTGAGCTGATCTGAAGCCAGGAGCCAGGAGCTTCTTCCGTGTCTCCCACCTGGGTAGAGGGGCCCAAGGACTTGGGCCATCTTCTACTGCTTTCCTGGGCCATGACAGAGAGCTGGATGGGAAGTGGAGCAGTCAGGACTCGAACCAGTGCCCGTATGGGATGCCGGCACCGCAGATGGTGGCTTCACCTGCTACACCACAGCGCCGGATCCTATTTTGTACATTGTTATGATGATTATTCTAAATGGCCCAAGCTTATAAGTTGAGCTTTTGGAGAAAGAATACTGTGTTTTATTGGTGCTTAGAAGGTACTATTTAGCATTTTCTTCATATGATATTTTATGTTTGGCTTACTTTTTAAAGATTAACTTATTTATTTATTGGAGAGGCAGAGCTGTAGAGAGAAGGAGAGACAGAGAGAGAAGAGGAGAAAGAGATGTTCTATTCACTGGTTCACTCCCCAGATGGCCACCGTAGCCGGGGCTGACCCAAGGCAAAGCCAGGAGCTGGGAACTCCATCTGGGTCTCCCATGTGGTTGACAGGGACCCAAGCACTTGAGCCATCTTGCTTTACTTCCCCAAGCGAATCAGCAGAGAGCTGGATTGCAGTTGCCTTGGCCAGGACTTGAACCAGTACTCATATGGGATGCAGGCAGCTAACACCAGCCTTGGATTTTTGTTGAATTTTAAATTAATGCTGCATTTTAATGTCATGTGAGTAGCATAGTGAGCATGGGTTGGTGTGATCTGTATCCGCACAGTTACGATGGATAACCTAGTTTGAGGGAGCATGCTTGTTAGAAAAGATCTTGATTAAGCCTCTTTAATCACAATCGATTAAAAAAAAAAAAAAGAAAAGAAAAGCTTGTCCGTGTCGGTCCACTCAAACCTGATGTGCAGTGTGCTTCGTCTTTTTATGGAGGAATGCCTGCACATGGCCAGAATGCACAGTGTTTCCTCAGTTAATATGCTGCCCATAGTTCCAGTCAGAATAACACTGAGAAGGAGTTTAAGAAGCTAACATTCAGTGGAGGGATAAACAGATGGTCAGCCAAGAAAATATTTTGAGGTAAGGAAGGATGAAGAACTATTCATTTTACCAAATTGAGTCGCATTGTGGGGCTGTAAGAAGTAAAGCAGTGTGGTACTGGTTTTAACAGAGGAATCAGCACCCAGAAATGTCTCCTACTGCATGGGCAGCTGAAACATTTATATTTACAAATCACTGAGGAAAGACTATTCATTGGAACATACAGTGAAACATAGAAATGATTAAGTGCTTGCAGAAAAATAGTTACATGTAAACTCACTATCCTTAAATCAACCACACATGAATTAAAGAGATGACTAAATAAAACCTTGAAATGTCTAGAAGAAAATGTAAGTGGACAGTTACCTGATCTCAGGATGTGGAAGGTCTTTCTAACAGTGAAAGCATAGGAAAAAGCCACCGTAAGCCAGAGGTTGTGGCCTTCGTTTTCCTGTGAAAGGAATTCAAGGTGAGGTCATGTTTGAAATGAAGGTACAGGATATTTGTCATTGGTGCGTGATACTGTCTTACAGTTGAAACACTCCCAAAAATAACTTAGCTATTTAAACTATTAAGAAAGCAAGATGGTCCAATATAGACTACACAGGCAACAAACCAACAAAAATGTTTAGAAGCTCTAAAAGCATTGAGTGTATTTATATAAATGAGATTAGTCTCTTCCTAATAGGGTTATAGTGTCAAAAGTCTTTTAATATGTGCCTGAAAAATAGAAAAAATGAATAAGGCATTTTTGTGTCATTTCTAACTAATATCTATATGCATAATATCCTAATGTTTGTTGTTTATATAATACTTCAGAGAAACCAAGAGATAATGTAAATGTTTGCTTCTTTTCTAAGAGAATGAGTAACTGCATTCACTGATGTGCCTTTTGTTTTCTTTTTCCCGTGTGTGGTAGGTCAGTTCTCCAGTGTTCGTACCCATGAAAACTCATGTGCTGCTGCATCGAATGAGTGGGAAAGGACTGGCTGCCCATTACTTCTTTCCGAGACAGCCTTGCATTTTTGGTGCTAAGATGGTCTCTGTACAAATAACACTGAATAACACCACTGACCAAAAGATAGAAAATATCCACGTCGGAGAAAAGAAGCTTCCCGCAGGCATGCAGATGCACGCTTTCAGTCCAGTAGGTGTGTGCCGATTCTCTCTTAGAACCTGGTGCTTGGTAACTAAATGTGTTCCTTTTGAAAGCTAAGTCAGATCATTTAAAGAAACAAAATAGAAAACTCTTTCATTGACTTTATTAGCATGCATGGTTCGTGTTTGTTTTCTCTTTAAGCTGAGTTGGTCATAGAGAACACATGCACTGCTTTGCTCTTGGGGGAGGAGGCCCTAGCAGCAGCAGTGCCGGTAGCGACGCAGGCGTGAGTCTGCCGCTGTCACTGTCGTCCCAGTCCACCCGTCTGCGTCACCTTCCCCCACCACTCTTCAGACTCCGCTTCATGCCTGCAGATTCTAGGTGGTTTGTTGCAGATCAGTGGCGGGAAAATCACTGTAACTTTTTGAATTCCCTGCCTCCCGTATCTCGAGAACTTCCTGCTTGACCCTCCCTGCATTCTCTGGTAGAACGTGAAGGGAGTGGAGACGGGAGAGGGTGTACACTCTCCTGCCTTGTCCATTCCAGCAATGGAACATGGACTAGCCGATAATATATGACCCATGTTTGGCCACATTGCCTTCTCAAATATTTTTAATCTGTTGCCACAACTGGAAGTTCTAGACTGTTTTGTTTGTTTGTTTTTTACGTTTTAAAGAAGACAAGAAACCTGACTTCCTTGGGGCAAGGCGCCTGATGAGGACACTGGTCTTCCCCACACAGCAGCCCAGTGGTGCTGAGCCACAGCTGCCTCCGCGCCTCTTGCATCGTATCATCGCCCCAGTCAGGTGTCAGTGGCCATTTATTACCACTCGTGCCGTTTTAAGTATTTTGGCAGAGGTACACCGCTTAAAAATTAAAAGGGGCAGGCATTGTGCAGAGAGAGCTAAGCTGATGTCTGCAGTGCTGGCATCCCAAACTGGAGCACTGGTTTGAGCCCCAGCCGCTCTGCAAGGCAGCAGATGGCCCAAGTGCTTGGGCCCCAGCTACCACGTGGCAGACTGGATGGAGCTGTAGGTTCATGGCTCTGCTGGCCCAGTCCAGCCTTTGTGGCCATTTGGGGAGTGAACTGGCAGGTGGAAGTTCTCAATCCCTCTCTGTCACCTTGTCTTTTAAATACGTCTTTAAAAAACTTTTTTTTAAAACTTTTATTTAATGAATATAAATTTCCAAAGTACAGCTTATGGATTACAATGGCTTCCCCCCCATAACGTCCCTCCCACCCGCAACCCTCCCCTCTCCCACTCCCTCTCCCCTTCCATTCACATCAAGATTCATTTTCGATTCTCTTTATATACAGAAGATCAGTTTAGCATACATTAAGTAAAGATTTCAACAGTTTGCTCCCACACAGAAACATAAAGTGAAAAATAATAGATGATTTTTTAAATGATGATGAAATCAGATCAGACCTGTTGTCATGTTTAATCCCAGTGAGAGTCAAGTTGGGAATTGATAATTTCTTCTTCTTCTTCTTTTTTTTTTTTTTACAGAAGATCAGTTTAGTATACATTAAGTAAAGCTTTCAACAGTTTGCACCCCCATAGAAACACAGAGTGAAATATACTGTTTGAGTACTCGTTATATCTTTAAAAAACTTTAAATGTAACAATTGTCTGTCTGACTTTGATTTTAATTTAGTGTAGTATTTAGAATATCCATATGTGTTCTTTCTGTTTTTTCTAAGTGGAGACAATCCTAAGGTTTAGTTGGGAGAAACTTTAAAGAAAAACCTGGATTAAAAATGATAAAAAGTTTATGCTGTTGTATCCTGGAAATGTTATAATCAGGAAACTTGAGATATCTCTTCGTTTTTTTGTTTGTTTATGTGTTTATGTAATCTGAAATGGGTACTGAGGGGTATTATTTGTATTTTATTTTTGTTATTTGAGAGGGAGAGAAACACAGAAATACACACACACACACACACAAAGGGGGGGGTGGAGTGAACTCCCTCTCTCTGTAACTCTGCCTTTAAATTAAATAAGCAATTTTTTTTATTTTTTAAAAAATGTCACCCAAAGGTCCAAACAGTTGAGCAGTGTTAATGTTTCTTAGGGCTGGCATAATGACCACCCGTTTGGCCTATATAGGCTAGAAAAATCACTGTAATAAATCCCGTAGTGTTACCTTAACACAGAATAACATCTGAATGTACAGCATTATCATGGTCCTAGTTACCAACTTTTTCTGTTCATACACATGTAATTTTTTTTTTATTTTTTATTTTTTTATTATTTTGACAGGCAGAGTTAGAGACAGAAAGAAAGGTCTTCCTTCCATTGCTTCACCCCCCCAAATGGCCGCTACAGCCGGCACGCTGCACCGATCCAAAGCCAAGAGCCAGGTGCTTCCTCCTGGTCTCCCATGCTGGTGCAGGACCCAAGCACTTGGGCCATCCTCCACTGCCTTCCCAGGCCACAGCAGAGAGCTGGACTGGAAGAGGAGTGACCGGGCCAGAATCCGGCGCCCCAACTGGGACTAGAACCTAGTGTGCCTGCGCTGCAGGCGGAGGACCAGCCGAGTGAGCTACGGCGCCGGCCGCATACATAATTTTTGACGACCATAATGTTTCTTTCTTTTTTTGGCATTGCTTAGACTCTTTCAAGATGGAGCTCTTTCCCATGTACTTCGGGTTACTGAGTATGCTGCATAAATCAACCCTCCAAGAACAGCTTAAAAATTTCAACAACAAAAATAGTGTCTTTTCACATTCTTATGAAATAAGGTACTTAAGATATTTGTTTTATTAGGCACATACACATATGTTAAGGGATCTGATAGCTTTATAATTTGTCACCATTCTGTTTTCTTTTTGTTTTTGTAATATGCGATGATTTTTGTCTGAATTTTGTCCTGTCTTCAACATGAAAATGGGTTCTGTGCAATGTTAGGTATACTGTAAGCTGTTTTTCTCAAAGAGATCAAATACATAAGGGGATGGGTTTTTTTGTTTTTACAAAAGATTGTTTATTTCAAAATCAGAGCCACAGAGAGAAAGGCAGAGATAGAGAGAGATCCTCCATCCACTGGCTCACTCCCCAAATGGCTGCAGTGGCCAGAACTGGGTCAGACCTAAGCTAAGAGCCAGGAGCTTCATCCTGGTCTTCCACAAAGGTGGCAGGGGCCCAAGCAATCAGACCGCCCTCCACTGCTTTTTCCAGGTCATTAGCAGAGAGCAGGACTGAACCAGCCGACAAGGCATAACTGGCACCACTGTGGGATACCCAGCATTCCAGGTGGCGGCTCTGCCTGCTCCACCACAGCACCAGCCCTGAGATTTTGTTTTTAAGATTCATTTATGTTGAAAGTTATAGAGAGGGGAGACAGAGAGATCTTTCATCGCTGGTTCACTGCCTTGGTGGCTGCAGCAGCTAGCAGTGAGAGCAGGTGAGAGCAGCCTGGAGCCAGGAGCCAGGGTCTCTATCCTGGTGTCCTACATGGGTGACAGGGACCCAAACACTTGGGCCATCTTGCACTGATGTTCCCAGACCGTTAGCAGGGAGCTGGATCAGAAATGGAGCAGGCAGGATGCCACCCAGCACCCATATGAGATGGCGGCATCGCAGGCAGCAGCTTTACCCACTACACCACAACACCAGCCCTGAGATTTTTTTTAGAATACCCTTAAGCTCTTTGTGCTGTATTTGGTGACTTAGTGCTAACAGATGACAAATTCTTAGATTTCACTAGTTACTGATCAGCTGTCACATGAAGCTGGCATCCGATGTGATTTCATTTTTCGTTATTAATGATGTGGTGCAGTAGAACCAGTGCCATTTCTGCATAACCATCCCAAGTACAAAGCAGTAAATCTGAAAGCAGTATTCAGATATAGTCTTCTAATTGGGTGAGCTTCCTCAATTTGGTTGGTTCTAAATATTGCAAAAGTCATTATATGAACAATTTTATGCTGATCATTTTGCTCTTGATGCAGTCATACAATAAAACATGCCATTGATCATGAACCGTCCTCCAGAATCCGCCTGCCGCTGAGCTCACGGTTCATTGTCGAGGACTAGGACAGTGTCAAGCTCGGTGGAAGACTGCTATCAGGAAGGCACTCCAGGGCTGTCCTCTGTGCAGTGAAACACAGCACGCGAAGCAGGAAGCTCTGAGTTGCAAATGCCTCATGTTTTGGAATGATGGCGTTTGCTACCAGCATGGTGATGCAAGCAAACCCCAGTGTATTTATGGCACAGGAGATGTTACAAATTCACGAAGGCATCGTCTGGAGCGTTGTGACTGATGCAGCTCTGAATTGATGACTGAAAGTGCTTTCATACATACATACATGTGATAGGTAGCTCTCCCACAGTACAGCCTGTTTACCAAAGATCTAGGCAGTGACTCTTCTGGTACTTGTGGGACGAACAGGTAAATATTAGCTCTGTGAACAAGCAAGATTCAAACTAGAATCAGCAAGCCAGTGTACTACTGAGCAACTCAGTGGGGGTTGTTTTTAAGATTGATTTTACTTATTTTGAAAGGCAGAGCGACAGGGAAGAGAGAGAAACATGCATCTGCTAGTCCACTCCCCAGAAGCCTACAGTCGAGTGGCAGGAACCCAGTACCTGGCTGCCATCTGCTGTCTCCTGGGCACATTGGCAGGAAGCGGAACTGGAAGCTCAAGTAGGCAGTACTCAGCAAGGCATCTGGTGGGGGTTATAGGTGTCCCACGCGGCGGCTTCAGTGACTGCACCACCACACTCACCCCCCCCAACAGCACTTTAACATCAGTGTATAAGTGCCCTTTTATAAAGCATGATCCTCACAGAGCCCGTGAGAGACAGACATAATTTTTTTTCAGATTTATTTATTTGAAATGCAGAATTACAAAGAGGGAGAGACAGAGAAATCTTGCATCCACTGGTTCACGCCCCAGATGACCAAAATGGCCAGGGCTGTGCCAGACTGAAGCCGGGATCTGACCAGACACTTCCTCCTTGTCTCTAATGTGGATGCAGGGGCCTAAGCCCTGGGCCATCCCCCACTGCATTCCCAGGCACATTAGCAGAGAGCTGGATTGGAAGTGGAACAGCCAGAACTCGAACCAGCACCCACATGGGATGCTGGCATCACAGTTGGCAGCTTTACCCACTATGCCACAGTGCCAACTCCCAAAATAATAATTCTTAATACAGTAAGCATGTTGTCTCATCTACACTGTCATCTGTCATGGTGACTGGTAAATGGCAAACCATACTTAATAACACACCCTAGGACAGTCAGTTTACCAAGTCAGAAGTGTGCTTGCTAGAATACAACTACATCTGACAGGTTGTCTAGGGAATAAAACTAAGCCTGAAGCTGTGTTGTGGGATGCCTGCAGTTGCACTGAAGACTTGGAGGAAAGTCTGTCGTATAAATATGTTTAAGATGCCGCATAGTTACTCTGGGTTTAACTAAACTTCGGAAACCAGCAGAAGGAAGTGCTGCTGTTTGTCTTCAGTTTTATCATTGTCGATTGAGGAAAAGAGAAAAACAGTATTGTATATTAGTATAGTTATTTCCCACGCTTGGTTAGATGATAATTGAACTTCAGAAATTCCAGATCTATAAGTTGTCACTTTGTTATTTATTTCATCAAGATAATCAGATCTATCACTGAATTTTCTTTGAGTGATTCTTGAAATAATTGCATTACATTTATTTTACTTTCAATTATGTCATTCTTCAGGTAATTTCCTCTTCTAACTTTGATTTAATTTTCATTTCTAAATTTTGAATGTTTTTGCATTGAAGATTTAGAACATTATTTAAAATTTCCTTTTTATATCTAGAATAATTATTCCATAGTTTTAAATTCATGATCTTTTACAAATTCCCACAGTCCATTACAAGTATTCAAAACAGGAATGCATTTATTTCTGTCTCACTTTCATTGTCTGTAGAGTCAATTTTTTCACACTTGAAATTTCACAAGAAAAAATATTTTCTGAAACATAGATAATTTTGTTTTCATTGGAATATTGTAAAATAAGTTATAAAAAAGAAAACCTTTAGGCCAAATAGTGAAATTACCTTTTAATTTGTTTTCGTAGTCTTGGTTTGACATTTTTCTTAGAAGTTGGCGTTAGATATGACTGTTGTAACCAGACTTCAAATATTACATAAGGTCTCAGTGTCTGGTTTGCCTCTTTTTCACATCGTCCTGTTCTCATGTCTGAATTGTCATTTCTTAGACTCTCTTGAGCCTGAGGGATCCGTTACTGTTTCAATGGGCATTGACTTCTGTGACTCGACTCAGACTGCCAGTTTCCAGTTGTGGTAAGTTCAGTTCTGTTTTTGTGTTGCCCATAAAGCAAAGCAGATCAAAAACCAGGCTCTCAAAAGCTTTTTCCCTGTGAGAGACAAAAATATTTGAACAGATGTGTTTTTCCTTGGTAGCATTCAGTCCAAGGTGAAGTAGGTCTGTGCATTGTGATAGCTGCGTGTGTTTTTGGTGTTCGGTATACACCTAGCCATTTCGGTCTGCATTTATGATTGAAATTCTGTTTGCTGGTTAAAGAAAGCAGTACTGTTAAGTAATTATTCTTACTTAACTTTTTAAAACAGTTTTGAAAAAAACTATTGGGCAGCTGAGACAAAATATCTTTTGAGACATGGCATCGTCTGAAGACACCCTGAACTCAAGAGGGGGACTACTGATTTTCTAGTGCCTGAACTTACACTTTGTGTCCCATTTCACTTTAATTTACAAATGTCATTTGATGAAAATCAAAAGAGAGCATTTCTGCAGTTGACCAAGGTTTGACTAAATACTATTCAAAAGAGTTTTTTCAGGAGTAGATTTCTGTGTTACTGTTTTTATACATTTCATACATTTCTGATGAAAATCACTCTATTAGCAGTACCACTTTAAAAGCTATATTCTTGCATCTTCAAGAATTAACTTCAACTTCTTTTTTTTTTCTAAGATTTATTTACTTATTTGAGAGGCAGAATTACAGACAGAGAGGGAGAGACAGAAAGGTGTTCCATCTGCTGGTTCACTTCCCAAATGGCGGCAACAGCCAGAGCTGGGCCGATCCGGAGCCAGGAGCCAGGAGCTTCCTCCAGGTATCCTACATGGGTGCGGGGGCCCAGGCACTTGGGCTGACTTCCACTGCTTTCCCAGGCCATAAGCAGAGAGCTGGGTCGGAAGTGGGGCAGCTGGAACTTGAACCAGCGCTCATTTGGGATGCCAGCGCTGCAGGCAGAGGCTTAGCCTCCCATGCCACGTGCTGGCCCCTCAACTTCCTTCTTACATTTTTCTGATGTAGGGTACAATTTATTTTCAGATGAAATTGCATTTTTTTTAATTCCAAAAAGAATTGAGACATTTTATTTATCTAAATTTTAGCTTCCTTAAAACAGAATTTGTTAGGTTTAAAAATCTCCAAGTTTAGGACGTAGGCATTTTAGAAGAAATTTCTGCATTTTTTACATCTTTGCAGTGTACCGGTGCCTCCAGCCTAATGTTACACCTTTTATTGCCAGGAACCCGCAGTGATGAATATAAGCAATGTAGCATAACACATTGATTTTATGCAGATCATCACCTTTATGTTTTGGGAGGTCTGCTGTATTAGTGATATATAAAAACTGATTACTTTTCCTAACATTGCCTAGTAATTGTTTATTATTTTTCTATTAGACAAACAACACAGATCAATATTACTGAACACCAGACTATGAGTAACATCACTCTAAATAGATTTACCTCCAGCTCCAAAGGTATATTCATTTTAATGATTTGGACAATGTGAACCCAATGACACAGCTCACATACCAAGTTCCACCAAAATTTAAAAACTAAAGGAAACTCCTTTTTCTTACCAATTTCTTTATATAAATTCTTTATATAAATATTTTGATTTCTGTGTAATTGGGAGGGTTTTAAGTATTTTTGTTAGAAAACTTCTGGACAGGATTTGTGTTTTATCTTTCACAATTAACTAAGCCCTTTAGGGATAAGAATGCATGTAATGTTTGATTTTTTTTTATGTTAGGGAGTATTTATGAACAACTTTTTTCTGTTTCTTTTATGTTAAATTTAGGAAAGTGATAAATATATTTCACAGAGAAAATAACCTTAGCTATTATGAGTGTTGTTATTAATTTGTTTTTCTTTTGTAATGGTATATATTAGTTATTTATATTTTGTTAAGCACAAAAGAATACTAGATCAAAAATTATTTTGTGTGTTCCAAAAAGAGCACTTTGTCTTGCATCAAGTGTAATTGATCCTGAAGCAGTGTAATCACAATTATTCACTTTCTTAATTGGCCTGCCCAAAATCAGAAAATGGAAACCGATCGACAGTGTTTAAATCAATAGCTTCATAGTAGTGCTGGTGGGGGTAGGGAGATAGTGGTAATGGGGAGATCAATTGGCCTCGGATGCCAGTCACTGGCTGTGCCTTTTGCATAGTAAGTAGCACTTTTTGCTTAGTGATGTGCTGTATTAGTCTTGGTAGTTCAATAAGAAGGAGGAAAAAAGCGAGAATGGCTGATATTGAATTTTTTCCTCGAAATACATTAGATGAATCGATACACAAAATTATGGGTAATAAGAGCATATTTGATAAGGAGACTTCAGAAATGCTGGGAACATGGAGTACAAGCCTTCCAGATGCTCTGTGTATGAGAAGAAAATGAACAGGAGTAAAAGGTTCCTTACTTTAGCCTCTGGATTAATTCTGCATCATTATATTTATATAGATAGAGACAAAGCTGTCGTATGTTCAGCCACATAGTTATATACATTTAGCTGTATAGCTGTATGTCTAGCTATATAGCTGATAAGTATTAACGTCTCCCCTTTTTTCTGTATTTTAATGGTCAGGTTAAATTCTTGATTAAATTGATTGAGATTGAAACTGTGTGTAATGCACATAAATGTCTCTCCAGAAGTTGACACAGTGCATGGGCAGTTTTGTGCCCTTGTGCTCAGCATGCAGGAATGTATTAACCACTGTGAAAAACAGCGTTGTTGGTCAAATTAGAGGACAGAGCACTTGCATCCACCCTTCCTTTTGTCCAAAAATCCGTTTAGACAGACAAAAAATACATCTGTAAAAAAGACAATTAGCACTAAAAAAAAAAAAAAAAACAAGAAAGAATGCTGTTAGCTGACCAGAAATGGTGAAGAACTATCGGCAGTGAAAGCAAATGGAAGCAGGTGAACAGTCGCGGAGAAGATGGAGACCCAGGGCAGAACACTCACGGGAGAGGGTCGCTGTGCTGGTGAGAGCCGCTTGGCGGAGCATCGAGGAGCTGGAAGTCTGAAGTCTGACTGCGTTCACCAGCGAGCTAAGGCGCTTTACCCCTGGCTTCCCAGCCGTAACCGCTGGCAGACAGCATACACATGGAATGTGAGGTCGCAGAATAGCACTGTAAAGGAAGCAAACCGCTTGCCTGAAAAGACTTTGATGTGGGTATGGGGAACCTTCGGGAGGATTTGGGGCTGTGCAGAGGAGGCAAGGGTGGTCAGAAGTGGGATGGACCGGGGCCGGCACTGTGGCGTAACAGTTAAAGCTGCCGCCTGTGACACCGGCATCCCATAGGGGCACAGGTTCATGTCCTGGCTGCTCCCTGCTAATGTGTCTGGAAAAGCAGCGGAAGATGGCCCCAGCGCTTGGGCCCCTGCTACCCAGGGAGGAGACTGGGAAGAAACTCCTGGCTCCTGGCTTCAGCCTGGCCCAATCCTGGCCATTGCAGCCATCTGGAGAGTGAGCCAGTGGATGGAAGATTCTCTCTCTAACTCTGACTTTCAGATAAATAAATAAACCTTTAGAAAAGAAAAGAAAAAGAGGAGTAAAATGAAAAAGTTCTCTCCAAGAGGGTTATGTTCTCCAGCCCCTTTCACTAGGGCGAAGGGCGTCTTCTGCCTTGGTGGGGAGGAAAGGGCTCACATACCTGCTTCCCAGCTCCACGTCCGTGACTGCCAACGTCTTACCCACGAGCAGATCTTCCGTTGGCCCACCTGGAGAGAGGAGACCCGCAGTGGTCTTGGTGCTGACGTGTGTCAGGTGCCTGCGCTGTGCTGGGCATGGTCTGAACACCTGTGTCCCGTGTGTCAGACGTGTGTCAGGTGCCTGCACTGTGCTGGACATGGTCTGAACACCTGTGTCCCGTGTGTCAGGTGCCTGCACTGTGCTGGGCATGGTCTGAACACCTGTGTCCCGTGTGTCAGTCGTGTGTCAGGTGCCTGCACTGTGCTGGGCATGGTCTGAACACCTGTGTCCCGTGTGTCAGTCATGTGTCAGGTGCCTGCACTGTGCTGGGCATGGTCTGAACACCTGTGTCCCGTGTGTCAGGTGCCTGCGCTGTGCTGGGCATGGTCTGAACACCTGTGTCCCGTGTGTCAGTCATGTGTCAGGTGCCTGCGCTGTGCTGGGCATGGTCTGAACACCTGTGTCCCGTGTGTCAGGTGCCTGCGCTGTGCTGGGCATGGTCTGAACACCTGTGTCCCGTGTGTCAGTCGTGTGTCAGGTGCCTGCGCTGTGCTGGGCATGGTCTGAACACCTGTGTCCCGTGTGTCAGTCGTGTGTCAGGTGCCTGCGCTGTGCTGGGCATGGTCTGAACACCTGTGTCCCGTGTGTCAGTCGTGTGTCAGGTGCCTGCGCTGTGCTGGGCATGGTCTGAACACCTGTGTCCCGTGTGTCAGGTGCCTGCGCTGTGCTGGGCATGGTCTGAACACCTGTGTCCCGTGTGTCAGTCGTGTGTCAGGTGCCCAGCACAGTGTGTGCAATCTCACAGTAGTGCTGCATTCTTACCACATTTGTGTGCAAGATCAAGAACATGGAAATTTTTCCAAAATCTCCTGGCAAATTGGTAGCACAGTGTGACATGTGTGTTCGTTAAGCCTGTCCTTCATTATGAATATGAATGGACAGCTTGAGATGACCAGATTTTAAGATGTGTGTGTTTACAAAAAGAACTGTTGAGTATAGAAATACACATTTTTAAAGCACTTATGTGATATGCAAAAAACAGAGAAACTGTGAAGGGTCTTCAAAAGGTTCATCAAAAATATGCGTTTTGAATTAAACTATGCATGGATTTTTAAAACTTTGGTAACAAAGTAGACTTAGTTTAACTGTTCCATGAACCTTTTGAAGTGCACTCATAGAGGCTGATGTTAAGGAATAAAGAAGATGTGTTAGAAAGGAGGAAAGCAGTGACGCTCAGGGCTCCTCTAAGTTACAGAAGAATGCTGTGTACAGTTCTACTCCAATAAATTGGAATATTTAGATGAAATTAATGGTGTTTCATGGAGAAATATCGATAAGAAATAAAAGTGGTTAAATTATGTCAGACTTACAAAAAGAGATCATCTTTGTATTATTTAAACTTTCTTAAAACAAGGGACAAAGAAGGAGATTGCCACATGCTGTTCTGTAGGGCCAGCAGCACCTGGTTTAATACCCAAAGAGTAACCACGGAAGTTCATGTACTTGAGATTGTGAACTCAAATACCTGAGCCACTCATTACCTGTTCCCACATGAAGGGTTAGCCTCCTAATAAACCAGAGAAGCAGAACTGTATTTCACATTAGGGTGGAAGCTCGAGCTAGTACAGAAAGTACATAGTAAAAGCAGTTAGCAGTGTAAATCCTAGAGAGATAGAAAATTAGAGTTTTTATTCAGTATAGTTGTTAGCCCCAAAAAGTCTGAGAATCGATAGAAGCCCTGTTTTTTAAACTACAGAGTTTAGAGAGGTGGTGCACTTATTTATGTAAGGGGAAAACACCTGGAACTTTCCTAAAGGCCATTAAAGAAGATAAAAAGAATTAGAAATAAAAGAAGAAGAAGAAATATACTAAGTTTCTAAATGGTAAACCATCTTCTGCTGCCTTCCCAGGCACATTAGCAGGGAGCTGGCTCAAAAGTGGAGCATCTGGGACTCAAATTGGCACTCATATGGGATGCCGGCATCACAGGCAGTGGCTTAACTCACTGAGCCTCAGCACCAGCCCTATACAGTTCATAAGTTAAAAATTCTGTACTACTCCTAGTCACATGGTGAAAATCTCAGCCCATCTCACTTCTTCCCACCTAGGAGGTGAATGACCCCTTTACCTGGCATATCCATGACAGGGAGCTGCTGTCATTAGTTCAGGAGTAGGGAACATCCAGCTCAAGGACCCTACAAGGCCCATAAAGTTATTTGGTCTGAGACCTGAAATTCAGTAAGTCTATATAGCAGGCTAATTTTTAAGTTGATAATTTTGTATGGCTCATAACTATCGAAATGGCCCTTGGCAGAAAGAAGGTTCCCCACCCTGCACTAGTCACTCAGTAGCTGTCTCATTAACAGATCAGCTGCAGTGATCGCTGCATTGCAAAGCTTACGTTCACATAATCCTTATTTTTCTTAATCATGGCCCCAAAGCACAAGAGTAGTGAGCTCAGCAAGGAGACATCAGGGCATAAAATGCGGAAGGACACATGAGTGCTGTCTGGTACTGTGTGGCAACGCTCCAGGGCGTCTAGTAAAAGCAGAGTGTGTGCAGTGTGACAGCTTCCACTGGACGTCCTGGGACGTATCCCTGCAGATGAGGAGCCAGTCCTGCAGTTACACTAGCCCGCAAGGTGTGTCACTCTTCTTTCTCCATTGCTGTGGCGACACTTGCTCAACACCTTTTGCCCTAAACGTAGCCTGCTGATTACCCGCCTAGACTGCGATGCGCCTTACAGGACTGGCCCCCTTTTCTCTGCTATGTGACCACTTTAACCAGGGAAGATGCACTGCCCTTCAGAAAGGTTGAGAAGCAAAGACCTTTTTCTTTAAACAGACAGAATAGCTGAAGGTAGTGTGATACATATAATTTAGCACAGTGGTCTCCATCTTAAAGCCATACCTGTGTTAGTAACAGCGTTTTAATTGGGGCTGGTGTTGTAGTGCAGCAAGTTAGGCAGCCGCCTGAAACACCTGCATTCCGTGTCTCATTGCTGGTTTGGGTCTTGACTGTTCTGCTGATGCAGCTCCCTGCTAATGCGCCTGGGAGAGCAGTGGAAGAAGCCCGAGTGCATGGGGCCCTGCACCCACGTGGGAGACCTGGATAGAATTCCTGGCACCTTTGGTCTGGCCCAGCCCCAGGTGTTGCAGGCATTTGGGGAGTAACCACCAAATGAAAGATATCTCTCTCTCTCTCTGTCTCTACCTCCCTTCCTCCATCTCCCCTCCATCTCCCTCTGTCACTCTGCCTTTAGAATAAATGAATCTTTAAAAATAAATAAGTAAAAAATCTTAACTGCATTCTATATGTGTAAATTATTTTTAAATTATATGAGGGATCTGCAAAAAGTTCATGGAAAATAAATATTATGAAAGAAATCACATAAATTTTAAAATTGTTTTAAACCAAAATAAGCCTATCATTTCATTCTGTTGTTCCACAGGCTTTTTGTAGTATTCTCACACGTTGATAAGTAACATTTCTTACCAAATGGCACTAAAGCAAACACAGAATTTAAAAAGAAGTAAGGAGGGGCCGGTGCTGTGTCACAGTGGGTTAAAGCCCTGGCCTGAAGCGCCAGCATCCCATATGGGCGCTGGTTCTAGTCTTGGCTGCTCCATTTCTGATCCAGCTCTCTGCTGTGGCCTGGGAAGGCAGTAGAAGATGGCCCAAGTCTTTGGGCCTTTGCACCCACGTGGGAGACCTGGAAGAAGCTCCTGGCTCCTGGCTTTGGATCAGCACAGCTCTGGCCATTGCAGCCATCTGGGGAGTGAACCAGCAGATGGAAGACCTCCCCTACCCCTTCTCTCTGTAACTCTTTCAAATAATAAAATAAATCTTTTAAAAAAAGAAAGAAGGAGAAAGTTACATAAAATTAGTGGGGTGGTTTTCCTGTCTCTCCATCGATTGCTTTGTGCCTCCCACTTTGGAGAATAGTGATTTGAAGCTGAAATTTTACATTTACACTGAATTACTTAGAGATTCTGTAGACAGTGTGTGTGTGTGTGTGTACCCCCATCTCCCCCTTCCTCAGCCTGTATGTCTTTCTCCTGCCCTGCCCCAGCCTCTTGCTGCGTCAGGCGTTGTCTCTCTCTGCACCTTTGAACCTCAAGGCTGCTCTGACTGGCGGCTCTGTCTCGTCTCCTGCTGCAGCCCAGCTCTCCTCGCTCTGCTGGCTCCTGTGCAGTCTCTTGGGACCTCACGCTGTCGGCTGCTCACTCTTCACTGGCTGTGTCGCGTCAGCCCGTAAACATCTCTGGTTTCTTTAAGTCCTCTTCTGCCTCTCAGAACTTCTGCTCCTCGTAGTTTTTCTTCTTCTTCTTCTTCTTTTTTTTTTTTTTTTTTTTTTTTAACTTGACAGAGTTAGATAGTGAGAGAGAGAGAGAGAGAGAGAAAGGTCTTCCTTCGGTTGGTTCTCCCCCAAATGGCTGCTACGCCGGCGCTGCGCCGCCTATCCGAAGCCAGGAGCCAGGTGCTTCTCCTGGTCTCCCATGGGGTGCAGGGCCCAAGCACTTGGGCCATCCTCCACTGCCTTCCCTGGCCACAGCAGAGAGCTGGCCTGGAAGAGGGGCAGCCGGTGCCCATGTGGGATGCCAGCGCCGCAGGCGGAGGATGAACCAAGTGAGCCATGGTGCCATCCCCTTCGTCTTCCTTCTTCCTTCTTCCTGCTCACTCCAGTGTGCACAGCCTTGCTCAGGACCACGGTCAGATGCTGGCTTTTCTTAGCTCACCTCCCTGCAGGATTTGCACACGTCTTTTCTCTCTGACCTCTGACCTCTTTCCCAGTCTCTTCAAGTTGCTCTTCCATTTCTATATAAATACAGGTGTCCCCCATGTGTGCCCTGCTTCCTTCTCCGCGTCTGCCCTTCCCTCTGTGATCTCTGCTTGAATGGCTTCAGCTCTCCCTGAACGGATCCTAGAACTTAACTCCCGTGTGCTGCCCTGACCTCTCCTTGCTCTTGATTTCTGCTTAACTCGGTGGTACAGTTAAAGCTAGATTTTTTTTTTTGACAGGCAGAGTGGACAGTGAGAGAGACAGAGAGAAAGGTCTTCCTTTGCTGTTGGTTCACCCTCCAATGGCCGCTGTGGCTGGCGCACCGTGCTGATCCGATGGCAGGAGCCAGGTGCCTCTCCTGGTCTCCCATGGGGTGCAGGGCCCAAGCACTTGGGCCATCCCTCACTGCACTCCCCGGCCACCGTGGCCGGCACGCTGCAGCTGGCACACCGCGCTGATCTGATGGCAGGAGCCAGGTGCTTATCCTGGTCTCCCACGGGGTGCAGGGCCCAAGCACCTGGGCCATCCTCCACTGTACTCCCGGGCCACAGCAGAGAGCTGGCCTGGAAGAGGGGCAACCGGGACAGAATCCGGCGCCCCGACCGAGACTAGAACCCGGTGTGCCAGTGCCGCAAGGCGGAGGATTAGCCTAGTGAGCTGCGGCGCCGGCCTTACTGGGGCCATCTTCTGCTGCTTTCCTAGGCCATAGCAGGCAAATGAATTGGATGGGAAGTGGAGGAGCTGGAACTTGAACTGGTGCCCATATGGGATGTCAGCATTGTAGGTGGTGGCTTTACCCACCGCGCCACAGTACTAGCCCCTGAAGGTAGATTATTTTATGTCCAAGTTCAAAGACTTCTCTTCAGTGTTGTTAACTACCCGGTGGTTCACAAGAGAAGAGTTCAAAATCTCTTTTTCAGCCTGTCACCAGGTCTGTGTTTTCCAACTTTTCTGTATCCATAAAGCATCCCGTCTTCCCGTTCTCAGTGCCACCTGTTGTAGGGAAGCATCCTGGTGGGGGAAGACACTGATTCGGAGATCAGATACTCCGGGTTCAAATCCAGGTGCTGCTGCTTCTTATGAGCGCCCTTGGCCACGTTGGTGACTTTCTCTTCGTTTCTCTCATCAGTAAATCTGGAACAGAGCCTCCTCTGAGGACCGTCGCTAGGATTTACTTACAGTAAATGCTGAAAGCCCCAGCCTCAACTACTAACTGATCTGTCGCCAGTGTCTGAAACAAACGGAGTAATTTACCATCCTTTATTGGAAGTCTCCAGTAGTTTCCCGTTGTTTCAAGAAGCATTGGAATGTCGTTTTCTTAGTTATATGATATATCACGACACTGGAGAGAGTGGAAGGAGGCACTAGTCTAGACAGGGTACCAGGACATAGCCAGAAACGGGGGCTATCCAAGGAGAACGGGATAAGACCCAGAATACCCCACTCTCCTATCGGGGACAAACACTTCTGCCTCCCTCCTGCAGGTGCTTCCCACAGGTCTCCAGGGCCACACTAACTGCTTCACTTTAGGTGTGGTTTCTTTCTGTCCCCCCGACTTGAGAGCTTCAAGGGCCAGTCTCACTTGGCCTTTCATCCCAAGATACTCACACAGTACGTCAGATCAGGCTCATTTTCAGTAAATGTTTACTGAATTAGTAAGTTGTATTTATTGGTGTGTTTTGGACAATCCATATGTGAAAAATACAGTACAGTTTGCAAGAATACAGTTTATGATAGCACTGAATAAAAGTAGATATTATATTATTTCTCCACATTATTTGTCCCCACCCTACCCTTCAATAAACACACGCGATTCAGTGCCTGTTGTGTCTTACCCACACTTGACATTCCCACCTTCCATCCAGTCTTGGGATCGTTTGGGCATCGGAGTCAAGGCCCCTTGTGGCACTTGGAGGAAAGCTTTTGGTCCTGTAAACAGAATCAAATGTGGTTGGCTCGGGTCTTCCACTTCGCTTTCCCTCTGCAGCTGGAATCTCAGAGTGCCGGCAGCGAGAGGGGCCGGCCTCCTGGGAGGGCACAGTGGAAGGGTGGGGGAGCCGGGCCCACCACCGCCTTGGCAGCTTGTGTTCTGAACAGTACACACCCTTTCTGTGGCAAACTGACTGCCGGCCTGTCAACCTGACTTCGGATTCTAACTTAAAAAAAAAAATAATGCAGTTTTATAATATCCATTGATCACTATTAGAAAATAAAGGGTTTTATAAGAAAAGCAAGTTTTTGTCTGTATTTCTGGGGAATAGTGGTCTTTCTGCTTACTGCTTGTGGAATTCTTAGTGGAAGATTAAGCTTCTGATTATGAAGTGAGTTGGAAGTATGTCGTCGCAAAGATTAAAAATAAGGAAGGAAGCAAGAGGGAGAGTGATGGAGAGGGAGGAGGGTGGGAAGGATCATTATGTCCTTGAAACTGCATGTACAAAATATGTGAAGTCTATTCCTTTATAAATAAATAAAATTTTAAAAGAAAAAAAGAAAGGCAAGTTCGCAGTTGTTTCTTGTTATTACTATACATCATCTAAACAGTGTCATCATTCCATTGTGTTCTTTATTAAAAAGAATCTAATGCTTTTTCAGAAGCATCTTGACCTTTTGGGTAAAGGACTCCGTGTTCTGCACACGCAGTGTGCGCAGATGAAGCTGCTCGTCTGTAAGCGGCTGGAAGGTTCCTCTGGTGGGAGTGCTCACAGCCCTCGCCGCGGAGGTTTCTAAAAGCATAGTTCATTGTAACCGTGTAGTTTGGTTTAAGAAAAAGTGATTGGCACAAAAAAAGATGTATCTCTCTGCAGATAAGTCGCTTTCAGTTTTTCCAAGCCTAATTTCAGCTGTGGTATGTGAGCCAGGGCAGGCCTGTGCACTGTATGCTGGCATGTTCTTTAACTGCAGTTTCACTGCATCCTGTTAAGAAGACTGTTCGCTTATGAGGCACTTAATCAGCTCTGATCATTTTTTCCTTAGTACCAAAGATGATTGCTTCAGTGTCAATATCCAGCCACCTGTTGGAGAACTGCTTTTACCTGTGGCCATGTCAGAGAAAGATTTTAAGAAAGAACAAGGTGAGACATTGCTCCAATCCAGAGACTGGTGTTTCTGACTGGTCTCTTAAGATAAACCATCATCCATACACTACAGTTACCAGTGCACAGTCTGCTGATTTGTTAATGCTGTACACTTAGAGAACAGCTTTAAAGGTGTGTTTGTATTCTTGCCATACCTGAAAGGTGATAAAGCTGTCTTGAAAATAATAAACTGGTTCTTAGCGCTCAGTTCTGAGAGTGAGGTTCTGACACCTGAGTGCTGATGTGGTCAGTGGCGGTGAGGGTGCCAGGACTCGGGGACTGACCAGTGTCCCCCGCCACTCTCGCTGTGGCATTTCTGTGTTTTCATTATAGAGCTCTTTCTCATGTGCTGCTAATGTGTGTTTCCCTGCACACTTTGGAATGCCTTCCCCTTCAAGATAAGAGTCCTCACTGCAGTCTTAGACGGCACGTTGTCAGAATGTGTCAGCCGCATCTCAAAGTGCAGCTCTAAAAGCAGTGTTGATGTCCTCGCACACAACTGAGCACACCTCCCAGTAAAATAAGGGGCTGTTTTTGTGTGGGAATGAGGGGGAATCACACTGACTTCATGCGTGTGAAGGATAACAGTGACAAAACCAGGGCGTATTTGCTATAGTCAGCAGTTTTTAAAACTTTATGTAATTCTAGGGTAATTTTTTTGTCTGGAGGGTGTTATCAAAGATCTCTTGTTGGTGTCACTAAATCATATCTGTCAAGCTTCCTGAAAGTCCTTGGCACATAATGATGCCCGTAGCACACTCCGGAGAGGGGCGTGCTTCTAGCACTTAGTTATCCGAGTGCCAGAGAGGGTTTTGCGATCCACAGTGTCAAAAAGACCTGTTGGAGAAGAATCCCCAAGGAAAATCTCATGCCAGACTATAAGTCAGTAGTGCTCTTTTTTCTTCTGGCCTTATTTAAGTGATAAAAAGAGTAACTAAATCCGTGTTTGCATGTGCTTTTCTCAGAAGTTATTGCTGTAGAAGGAAAGTGCCTTTGTGACTTTATTGTTATCTTGACAAACTGCATTGATTCTTGTATTTGCTGTTCTCGCCCTTTGCTGGCTAAAGCCTGCCTCTGCTTCACACCTGCTCAGCAAGCCCAGGTGAGTGACCACGAGTGACTTCAGCGGCTTTAGCGCTACTATGGTTAGGGCATCGTCCTTGTTTCAAAGTGCAGCTAAAGCAGCCGAGTATCATAAACCCTTTCTCTCCTTCAGCCTTTGTTTAGAATACTTGATATTTCGATCAAATTCCTCGTGCTCGGCTGTGACTGAGGGGTTTTTCGCTGACCAGCCATACAGAACCGTGAGCGCACCAGAGGCGCACTTGGAGAATAGCGGCGGTCCCCCGTGGAGTTGTTGCCAAAATTCCTTTTTCTTCTGCCATTTTACTTCTGTGGTTGTTGATTATTTGTCTGAATAAATCTGGCAGCTGTTTGCTGTGTTTAATAGAGCAGAAAGGCTACTCTGAATAAAGCTATTTGGAAATTTGTGTATATGAAGTATTTGTAAATCCTTGCCAGTCTCTTGGCATTTCTGTATCATTCTCTCTGTCTTCCTGAATTCATTCCTTGATGTGGAACTTGATGCTGGCAAATGGACCGCAGTTTTAGAGAGTCTTTTCAATAGCAGCGTTTTAGTTATAGGTTGCAGCAGGTCTGTTAACAGAGCTCTCAGTTCTCAGCTTCACACGTGCACGTACTTGGAAGTCCTCTGGGAAGAGCTCTGCTCACGGCACAGAGGCACCTGGAGGGCACGAGCGGCAGACCCTAAACTGGAATAAGTCTTTCTTTCTTCACATTTTGTCAGATTTAGGAAGCAAGAACACATTGTTACTCACTAGCTTTAACCTGCTTTTCTGTTTTAAGTGAAATTAATTTACATAATTAATGCCTCATTTCACAGGATGTGTATTTTAAGATTTAGTGTGTACATTAGATGCATTAATTAGACTTTAACTGAAAAAATGATAAATAAGAAATAGGAACATGGTTCTGTTTTGGTTGTAGAGATTACATAATTAAAAATTACAGGATTAAAAGTGGTTATAACATTGTTGCATATTAGTATTTCCTAAAAAGTTTTGTGTCCTGTGTATAGCCTGGTCCTATTCCATTTTCCCAGTTGCATTTGTGGTTCGGTGGCAAAGTGCTTGCTCCCAGGTTGGTAGCCAGAACGCTAAAGGAAACCCTGACTTACCCTGCTGTCTGTCCAGGATGCCTGTGCTGTCTGCACCCTGAGGCTTCCGTCCTTCTGTCTGTCCAGGATGCCTGTGCTGCCCGCACCCTGAGGCTTCCATGGAAGCCTGACTTCTCACTGCTGAGCTCTGAGCCCTGCAAAGTTAGCTAATGGTCTAGCTCTGAGACAACCTCAGTACTATGAATAGTACGGGTCTCTTTTCACTTAAAATGTTTTATTTTGATTTCTTCATTGTTCATTTTAAGAGGCCTAAGCCAGTTATTTATTCCAGGCTGCTTCCTCTTACTCATTTTTTCCTGTGATTTAAACTGCAAATCTAAAACCTTGAAGAATCTTTTGGAATTTTATTTTCCTATTTTGTTTGTCTTACATTTTGGCAGTTAATTATAGATGATTAACCTAAATTAAGTGCTATTCCATGCCTGCACCAAGATTTAGATAAATTCTAACACAGCCACAAATTCTTGGTCTGAGAATTTTTAAATGTTCTCCCAATCTCTACTTGTGTTATGTCTGAGCAGGCTATGAGGTGATTTAAAGTCTTGTTTTTATTGGAGAAAGTTTTAACAATGCTTTGGCATATTTTTCTTTCTTGTTAATTTGAAACTAGCTGATATATTTTCATTTAAAAATATCTGTGATTTAAGAAACCTAAAATGTTTGCTTAATTTTATTATGATTTATGCATCCATCTCATGGGTTCCTAGCTAGCAAGATGCTAATTCTTTAAATGGTCAGACATTTGCTGTTTTCTGGCCCTTAACTACCACAAGCAATCATATTTGATGCCCCTTAATTAGAGCACCTTTTTTCCTCCCAGGTTCTTTTTCCACCTCAGCAATCGAGACAATACATTTGCTTACCATGCTGCTCTCCTAAGTGTTCTTTTGCATGTAAATTAATCTTGATTCAGTTTACACTGTCATGCTGAGTGGTACAAATTGCCTATAACAATAAAACAGCATGAGTTAAAAATAAAGGGGGGTGGGAAGGCAGATTGAATGTGTGCCTTACTTGATAGGATGTTACTTTGCATTATGCCAATACATTAGCTGCCGATAATGAATCTTCTGTTCTGAAAAGCATGGTTTAGTTGATTTTTTTAATTTTACTTCAATGGAGCAGTACCTTGTCTTTTATAGAACAAGTTAGACAAACCATTAATGACAAGAGTGTTAAGGTTAAATATGAAGCAATGCATTCAGTTCTCTGAGTGCTATCCATCTTTCCATTTACAGGAGCTTGACAAAAGTACTGGCTTTGTACAACATTTCCTTTAATTACCTGCTGCGGGAAGCAGGCTTTTAACATAAACATAGTGGCATTCATTTGTTCAGCAGTTGCTCTTGGGTAGCGCCTAATGGAGAAGGTTTAAACCCTAAATGAGTGCAGTGTTCCGTCAGCCGCCGTGCTGCACGTAAAAGCAGCGTCTGACTGCTTGTGTAGTTTTTAAAGCTTCTGCCTAATATTGAAGTTAAACGCTGTAAGACAGAACATGCTGTTCCCGCAGTTTGAAAGTGGATAGTGAGAGCTGCCCCGTGTTAGAAGCGGATAGCTTGGTTTTGCATCTGAGGGCGTAAATCTTTTTACCGTGTTAGGCTTTTGTGCCTTCTTATTGTTCATTGTAAGGATTTTTTTTAACATGACGTTACATTTGCAATAAACAAATTAATGAAGTGTATAAGCCTGAAGGTGTATGGTATTTTGAAAACATGAAATCAGATTTTGCCATTTTCCTAAACTGTTCACATAACAGATGTCTCACAAGCACACTTTTTGGTAGATAATATTAGGTCCTCACGATTTCTATCACAGCTCCAAGTAGATGCTATGTATTGTAATTGTTTTGATTTTTTTTAACCCTGGTACTAAATTTAGATATGTGTTCCAAGTATTTGTTCAGTACTTATTTTGTTCACTGTACATTTTTACCTGAGATGATTATATTTATAAGCACATCTTCTCTTAATTCTGAATGGTTTTGTTCTTGATTTTGCTCGACTTTTGTTCAAAACATTATTTGAAATGCCTTTAAGATTTTCTATTCACAGTCACTTTTTTTCCCCTTTGTTTTCAAACTCTTTACTTCAGAAGTTTCAGTTAGTGTGTTTGCAGGCAGCTGTAGTCATTCACTGGGCAACGCTGTTGCTAGGACTGGCTTAGGCACCTGTGCGTGTTCTAGAACCACACCACCGTCCAGAGCCTTCCGCTCTTGCTGAGGTGCCTGACCTGACACTGGGGCGCTGTGTTAGGTAACCCCGCTGCCCGCTCCAGGATCACTGTGCTCTGTTCTGCTGCAGCATTCGGCCGGGAGAGGCTATTGAATGATAGGAAAAAATCATGATTGTCTGTGTGCACGAGTGGATAAATCTTAAGACGTAAAAGCTGTTCAACTGTTCTTCATAGTGTGTGTAGCCCAGATGAGTATATTGTAAAGGGACTAGAGCTGAAATTCTACCTTGTGAATCTAAACTTTCATCCTCTAGTACTTAATACTGGATTTATTAAATCTTGCCTTTTTTACTGAATTTTTATACATTTTGTTACACTACGAGGATTTTTGAAAATCTTTGAGTAGTTACCGTTTAATTTTATAATTAGCTTGTAACTTTAACTGTAAAGTGGTATTTGGTTGTAACCAGTTTTAAAGTTTGGCCGTGAACTCAAAGCGGTCAGCGCTCTTCCTGAAGAAATGGTGAAAGGGGCCTGCTTTCCTTCTGCAGGCATGCTCACTGGAATGAATGAAACCTCTGCTCTGATCGTCGCCACACCCCAGGATTTCACCCCCTCTGTGATTCTTCAGAAGGTTGTGAATGTCGCCAATGTAGGTGCGGTTCCTTCTGGCCAAGACCATCTGCACAGGTAGGTTCGCTAACACAAGGCCTGTGTAGAAATCAAGAATTTCCAGTTCATTGTTCTCTCTGGAAACAGTATGCTCTAAATACAAGTGCACCTCCCCTTTGTCTGGTCGGGGTATTTGGTTGACGATTTTGGGTTAAAGCCCTCTTCCCCCATTTCATGGCATCTTGACGGTGCTTATTCTGGTGTGGCCGTTCATGAAGGATGCACAGTACAGCCTCGTTGTACGGTAGTTTAGTAATTTGCCGAGATACCTTTCATGAGGTGGTTGAGAACTTACCTCGTTTCTCCAGTGCCGTGGATTTCTGAGACGAGCGGTCTCATGAAGCGGTGACATTGGACTTTCCGGCTGGAAAGGGGGACGCTGGGTCTTGCACGGGCCATCTTTGGACAGCAGTCCTCGGGGCTGCTTCTGGGAGCGATACGCAAGGTGGTGCCGAGCGTGCCGTGGGGTTCTCAGCTTAGGGCTGCCGCCACACCAAGCACCTGAAGCATGAGATGCAAGTCATCTGTCCTGAAAGACAGCGGGAAATGTGATTAATATGTTTGCCAGTGGCTTTAAATGAAAGTGAAGACAAAAATAATTCTCCCTACCCCAAGGTGTGCCGTTGCTGTGCAGTCCTCTGAAAGCATAGCGCCCGTCACAAGCCATCGCGTGGCGTATTTCTGCCTTGACATCACCTGCATGCGCAGTGCCCTTCCCTGCGCAATTGTTAATCATAGAAGATAGATTTAGAATCAACGGGAAGGTCTTCAGACCTTTGGAAAAAAATTTTTTTTTTCAGTTAGCACAAAAGCAGGACAGGTTCCGTATTAAGAAGGGCTAAAGGTGACAAGGGTTTTCAGCCATCACTGGGCGTGATACTGTTGGGCCAGCTCAGCTGTCTCCTTATGGGCTTCATGGGAAATGGGGGTTGAGATGCCGCGCGTCTGGGAGGACACAGGCGTGGCATCGAAGAGCTGCTCGGCCGGCAGTTGGCCGCGTCCTGCTGATCGTGACAAGGCTAGTCAGAGTACGTCCTGCCAGGATTTAAGAAAGAGGGCGGTTCCTTGAGTTAGCTTCTCAAAAGGTCTCTTCATTTCTTAGTTATGACAAGCTTTGTTTTTCTCAAGTGGATGGCCGTAAAGCAGCAGCGTGGACGTGAGGTCATCGTGTCTGACGGTCCGTGTTCATTGGAAAGAGTGACTAGAGACTTCAGTGAAACAAGCACCTCCCTTCTGGGTTTTCCTCTGTGAATTGTTTCTGCTTTACATCCCAATTCTTACTTTCTTGGGTGTGGTTTTTCTTTTATTTGTGAGAACCTTGAAATTACTAAACTACCGAAATGTAGTGTGTCAACCCTAACTTATAATCAGGATGAAACTGTACCTGTTCAAGATGCCTGTGGTACCTGTACCCTGCAGACTTGTCGTCGTGAGTTCTTGTATATTGTACAAACGACGTAAGGTCACCATTGCTTATTTAGAGCTTCTAGTTACTTTTTGTTTTCTGAGTGGGCTTTTGCTCTTAATTTTCCTAAGGGCAATAGCAGACTTGCACATTTCAGGAAAAAAGATCAACTTCTCAGAGGCAGCTAACAGGACAGCTGTATTCCCTTGGGAAACAGGCTGAGAAAAGATGCCCAGCACCATGGGGTATACTTGTAAGGCATAGTTTGCCTTGAATTTGCCTTTTCAATTGATTTAGATTAAAATTCCAGGCAATTCATTCCCCATGCTGGAACCAGGGAGATACACAAGTAGGAACTATTTTTATAGTTGCCTGTGGGAGGCAGAGGCCGCATGCAAACTCATGCTGAATGTTCCTGCTCTTCCTGTCAGCTGCAGCTGAGGGAGGCACCAGGCCACTGCAGCGTACAGAGCGGGCGACACACCTGTCATGCTCGGGCACAGAGCGGGCGACACACCTGTGACGCTCAGGTACAGAGCGGGCGACACACCTGTCATGCTCGGGTACAGAGCGGGCGACACACCTGTGACACTCGGGTACAGAGCGGGCGACACACCTGTCCTGCTCGGGCACAGAGCGGGAGACACACCTGTGACGCTCAGGTACAGAGCGGGAGACACACCTGTCATGCTCGGGCACAGAGCGGGTGACACACCTGTGACGCTCGGGTACAGAGCGGGTGACACACCTGTCATACTCGGGTATAGAGCGGGCGACACACCTGTGACGCTCAGGTACAGAGCGGGCGACACACCTGTCATACTCGGGCACAGAGCGGGCGACACACCTGTCATGCTCGGGTACAGAGCGGGCGACACACCTGTGACGCTCAGGTACAGAGCGGGCGACACACCTGTGACGCTCGGGTACAGAGCGGGCGACACACCTGTCATGCTCAGGTACAGAGCGGGCGACACACCTGTCATGCTCGGGTACAGAGCGGGCGACACACCTGTCATGCTCGGGCACAGAGCGGGTGACACACCTGTGACGCTCGGGTACAGAGCGGGTGACACACCTGTCATGCTCGGGTACAGAGCAGGTGACACACCTGTGACGCTCAGGTACAGAGCGGGCGACACACCTGTCATACTCGGGCACAGAGCGGGCGACACACCTGTCATGCTCGGGTACAGAGCGGGCGACACACCTGTGACGCTCAGGTACAGAGCGGGCGACACACCTGTGACGCTCGGGTACAGAGCGGGCGACACACCTGTCATGCTCGGGTACAGAGCGGGCGACACACCTGTCATGCTCGGGTACAGAGCGGGCGACACACCTGTCATGCTCGGGTACAGAGCGGGCGACACACCTGTCATGCTCGGGCACAGAGCGGGTGACACACCTGTCATGCTCGGGTACAGAGCAGGTGACACACCTGTGACGCTCAGGTACAGAGCGGGCGACACACCTGTCATACTCGGGTACAGAGCGGGCGACACACCTGTCATGCTCGGGTACAGAGCGGGCGACACACCTGTGACACTCGGGTACAGAGCGGGCGACACACCTGTCATGCTCGGGTACAGAGTGGGCGACACACCTGTCATGCTCAGGTACAGAGCAGGCGACACACCTGTCACGCTCGGGTACAGAGTGGGCGGGCGACACACCTGTCATGCTCGGGTACAGAGCGGGCGACACACCTGTCATACTCGGGTATAGAGCGGGCGACACACCTGTGACGCTCAGGTACAGAGCAGGCGACACACCTGTCACGCTTGGGTACAGAGCGGGCGACACACCTGTCATGCTCGGGTACAGAGCGGGCGACACACCTGTCATACTCGGGTACAGAGCGGGCGACACACCTGTGACACTCGGGTACAGAGCGGGCGACACACCTGTCATGCTCGGGCACAGAGCGGGCGACACACCTGTGACGCTCAGGTACAGAGCGGGCGACACACCTGTCATGCTCGGGTACAGAGCGGGCGACACACCTGTCATACTCGGGTACAGAGCGGGCGACACACCTGTCCTGCTCGGGCACAGAGCGGGAGACACACCTGTGACGCTCGGGTACAGAGCGGGTGACACACCTGTGACACTCGGGTACAGAGCGGGCGACACACCTGTCATGCTCGGGTACAGAGCGGGCGACACACCTGTGATGCTGCCTCTCAAGTCCTACCATATTTAACTGAAAATATTTTACATTTGCTTTCACAGCTAACATATGACTGTAGTCATGTTCTAAATTTCAGAAAACTTCAGGTAATAAAGATTTAAAGTTGCTTGTATTTTACACATACAAACTGACACAACTGACACACATTCTGCCAATCTTGTATGCTCACAGCAATTAAAACAAAAATAAAAACTAATGCTAAAATATATACCATTTAAAATAAAATAGCAAATATTGTTCGCCTTAGAATAATAAACAGTTTACCATTTTAGTGAGATGCATTGGTGTCTTGAGCTGGAGTTCAAGTCTGTTACCCTGTGGGATTGATGAGTTTCCCTACAGCTGAGCACGTAGTGCTGGTTAGTGACGAAAACTGCTCTCCCTGTGAGATCCCTGATGACTCCCTTGGTTCTGCCTCGAGAGCCGCTCTTGGGAGTTTTTGAGGAGCAGCATCAAAGCCACACTGCTGCTGGCTTCGAGTAAAGGTTGTCAGTTTGGAATTTTTTTAAACTTTGATTATTGGTACTTTAAAAGGTTAACATTTTCGGTGTGATAAATTGCTCTTGACTAGCCTGTATTCTATGTCATTTTTCAGGATCTTTTCTTACAGGAATTTTAGTAAGTGCTAGTATATTTTAAGTGTTTAATGAGTGAAGTTCCTATTGCATGGTTTAAACTAATTTAGTCATGTTACTTTTTTTTTTAAAGATTTATTTATTTATTTGAAAGTCAGAGTTACACAGAGAGAGAAGGAGAAGCAGAGAGAGAGAGAGAGAGAAGAGAGAGAGAGGTCTTCTACAGGTTCACTCCCCAGTTGACTGCAACAGCCAGAGCTGTGCTGATCCGAAGCCAGGAGCCAGGAGCTTCTTCCAGGTCTCCCACGTGGGTGCAGGGGCCCAAGGACTTGGGCTGACTTCCACTGCTTTCCCAGGCCATAAGCAGAGAGCTGGATAGGAAGTGCAGCAGCCAGGACTTGAGCCAGCACCCATATGGGATGCTGGCGCTGCAGGTGGTGGCTTTACCCACTGTGCCACAGTGCCGGCCGGCCCCCACATTACATTTCAAAATTTGAGTATCTTTACCTTAAATATCAAGTAAAGAAATACTTAGTACAAGAATTGTCTAACAGAAAGTGAACTTCAGTTAATATGCAGAAGTATGTAGTAGTATAAAGCAGAAATTTTAATTTAGCACGTAGTAGAAAATGGTCCCTGACACATCAGCAGAAAATGTTCCCCATTAAGAAAAAAATCAATTAAAGGAGTACAAGTTTTATAGAATGTACTTCAAATCCCAGGAACATTTCCTATGAAGCTAATACTTGAAGATCCATGGAGAAAGTGTACCTACTGTTAGATTATGTGGCATTGGGTTTTAATGTTCTAAATGAGTGACAGGCTCAGAGAGCCAAAGGACACAGGTTCAGTATCCTGACCTGGCATGCTTGGAACCATGGTGTTTGGGATTTTGGATTTTTAAAAAAATGTTAGCATGTTTGCGTATGTAGAATGAGGTATCTTGGGAATGGGACCAAAGTCTAAAGACAAACTGTATTCATGGTTCACAGCCTGAAGAGAATTTTATGCAGTATTTTTTACATGGTCGTTTTTCTGTTCGGTTATTATTTATAACCCCTGCCTGTGTCCCCACTGAACTAGGGTCTTTTTACGTGAGGCAGTCCTTGACTGTAACCCAGCACTTTATCAGGCTATAGCAGAGAGCGCCATCGGAAGTGGAGCAGCTGGGACTCGAACCGGTGCCCACATGGGATGCCAGCCTGTAGATGGCAGCTTTATGCGCTATGCCACAGCACTGGCCCCTAAAATATTTTTAATCTGTTGCCACAACTGGAAGTTCTAGACTGTTTTGTTTGTTTTTTACATTTTAAAGAAGACAAGAAACCTGACTTCCTTGGGGCAAGGCGCCTGATGAGGACACTGGTCTTCCCCACACAGCAGCCCAGTGGTGCTGAGCCACAGCTGCCTCCGCGCCTCTTGCATCATATCATCTCCCCAGTCAGGTGTCAGTGGACATTTATTACCACTCGTGCCGTTTTAAGTATTTTGGCAGAGGTACACCGCTTAAAAATTAAAAGGGGCAGGCATTGTGCAGAGAGAGCTAAGCTGATGTCTGCAGTGCTGGCATCCCAAACTGGAGCACTGGTTTGAGCCCCAGCCGCTCTGCAAGGCAGCAGGAGATGGCCCAAGTGCTTGGGCCCCAGCTACCACGTGGCAGACTGGAAGAACTTCCCGGCTCCTGGCTTTAGCCTGACCTAACCCTGGCATTTGTGGCCATCTGGGGAGTGAACCAGTGGATAGAGGATCTCTTTCTGTCTCTCTCTCTCTGTGTAGTTCTGTCTTTCAAATAAATAATGTTTCTTTAAAAAGGTAATACTAATTAATTAATACCAATAAAATATATATAAAGGACAAGACAGCAGTGAACCAGCAGATGAATGGATTGGGAAAGGAAAGGTCAGGTTTTAATGTGTTTTAAAGGAGATGGAATCAGGCACAAGTGTGGAATCTGGGTTCTCTAGGGCCAGGAGGACTTTCTTGTGATCTCTGCGAGAAGTTACATGCGGGTTAGGAAGGAGGCTCATGCAGCAGGATAGAAACTGGGTTATTGGTCAGCGCCGTGGCTCACTAGGCTAATCCTCCACCTGTGGCGCCAGCACCTCAGGTTCTAGTCCCAGTTGGGACACCGGGTTCTGTCCCGGTTGCTTCTCTTCCAGTCCAGCTCTCTGCTGTGGCCTGGGAAGGCAGTGGAGGATGGCCCAAGTGCTTTGGTGCTGCACCCGCATAGGAGACCAGGAGGAAGCACCTGGGGGGTGAACCAACGGAAGGAAGACCTCTCTCTCTCCCTCTCTCTCTCTCTCTCTCTCTCGCTAACTCTGCCTGTCAAAACACACACACACACACACACACACACACACACACATAAACTGACCCTATAAAGGGATGTTTGGGAGAGGATAGGATACTGTACCTCTGCTGGCTGTCTCCGCTTTTGCTTTAACTGTTAACTTACCTTCAGTACATGGGTCCTTTCTTCCCGTGTGTCTTAATTAATGCTTTGGGGTTTCTTTTACCCTGTTACTTTTTGACCTGCATGTTTTGAATATATATAGTCTTAGAAGAATAAATGCTTCTACTATTGTAACTTAAGTCCTTAACTATTTGGAAAAATGTGGCACCATGCATGGAACAATGTGTCCATGGCAACTGGGCACTCGGTTTTGTAAGTTACCAATACAAGTAAAGACTGTTTAAAGAACAAGTTGTTTATTTTCTTAAATTTGTATTCATTTCTTTTCACTTCATTTGAAAGACAGAGAGAGACAAAGATCTTCCATCCACTGAGTCTCCCTATATGCTTACAGTAGCTGGTCTTGGCCAGGCCAAAGCCCGGGAGCCTGGAGCTCAGTCCAGGTCTCCGAGAGGGCAGCAGGAACCCAGCACTGGAACCCTCACTGCTGCCTCCTCAGGTGCACCTCAGCAGGAAGCTGGAGTCAGAAGCAGAGCCGGGACTTGAACCTGGGCACTCTGACAGAGGACATGGATGTCCCACGCAGTGTCCTAACCGCCATGACAGCCACCTGCCCCACGTGGTTTTGTTTCTGTGCCTTGAATTCATCCAACCTTTCCTATTGTGTCTATTTTTATATCTTGAAAGGTCTGCAGTATGTAACTTCCTCAGTATTTTCTAAGACCTTTGTGATGCATTTTCCTAGTGCTAGGGTTACAGGCATAAATGGTGTAGTCACTTGTTGGAGTCCAGTATTTCCCTTTCTTCTGTTCTTAGATTGATTAACTCTGGGGTTACTGTTTCTATTTGTCGGTTGTTTTCTTTCTTTTACCCTGGTAACTGTCGAGTCATTTTGCAGGATCATAATGGAAAGTCATTTGTACTTATCAAGTAACATGTAATGTCTTGGTGCCCTGATGCTATCTATACCCACTGATCCTACTGTCAGCCCACCTCATCCACCCTAACACAAAATTTGGTATGAACAGATAAATATCTTTATTTTAAATATAATATAATTAAATATAATATTTATATATTAGAAAGATGTCAGGGATTGCTGGAATACCAGGGATGCTAGGTGTAGTTCTTTTCTACAGTGTGGCAACGTTGGCATCTGGAACAGGACGAGCAGGTGAGGAACCGATGTAGGTCTCTGAGCAGAGCCCTCGCGCCGGTCGGCACTGCCCAGTAGAGGGCAGCACTGTTTCTTTGTCTGCCTAGAGCTCTGCAGGCCCCGGAGCAGCTCCTTTGAAAAGCGAGTGCAGCCCTCGGATGTTTTCACGTCGCAGACACAGCTGAGCGTTTCCTGAGCAGCCAGACTGCGCAGCCCACTAATCTCCGAAGCATTCTGTGTCTAAGCTGTATTTAATTTCACTGTTTGTGAGGGCACATCCTCGAATGCAGTAGTTTGACGAGTGGATATTAACTGTTTTCATATAAAAATGAAAGAAGGGTATTTTGATGGTTTTTTTCTGTGTTCAGAATTGTGTAAAGAATCATAATGGGGTAGGGGTGTGTTTGTTTTCTCTTTTTCTCTTCTTAACACCTAACTTACGTACCCCCACCAAATAAACCAGAAATGCTCTGAAAAAAACGGGATATTTTATGTTGTCTTTGAGGAAGTTCACAGATTATTCGAACGTCTCTTTGTAAAGAAAGAATTCATCATTGACCTGAGAATGTGGAACATGTTTTTTATGCCATCTCTAAAGATTGGAAAGTAGGCCTCAGTTATGATGGTCACTTATTTCTGGCTTTAATGCTTCTATTTGTATGTTAGGGGAAATACTGTTGTTGGTCAGTTTTGTGAAAATATGGGGAAGTACATTGCTTTTAAATTCTTGAAACTTGAATCGTGTATTTTTTCATCATTGATTCAGTAGTATAATAAACTTAACTTTATCATCCTATAGTAAATAAAATAGAATTTTTTTACAACTTAACAAATTCTCTGCCAGTTTAAAATGTGCTATTATATCACCCCAAGATAATATAAGGATTTATAATCCTAAATCCTTTAGAAGATAACACTCCCAATCACCATGCTTTGGTATTGATGTTTAGGGGCTTATTCAAACCAGTATTTCTTACATATAATGATTGTGCGACTTCATTACACATCTGTCAACTTTGGACTAATTATTTTTATACAGCTAGGGCAGGGCACTGCACCCTGTGATCGTCTTTCTTACTAATAGGATTCTGTCTGCTTCAGCAGGCAGTAATTGAAGGCTTCATGTACAGAGCAGAAAAAAAAGTTTTAGCCTGAGCGGGCCATTGTCACAGCTCCTGGTAACCAGTAGAACAGAAAGCACGAGAAAATTGAGCTCAGAATAGAAAAACCAGAAAGCAGGGAGACCATCCAAGAGCAGCAGAATCATGTCTCAGCAGCTGCGTTGGTGTTACATGTCTGATTCTCCGTAAAGAATTTTGTGTTCCCAAATGCCCTGGAGGCTGGTGCAGCCTCCCAGATAAACATGTTGAAGTCATGTTGTGTTCTTAACATTGTAATTGCTGCAACAGTTGAGTTGTAGGATTCCTTTCCTTCTAACAAAATCTGTAGCCAGTTTCTCAGATCAGAAAAAGCATGGTTTAGGCACAATGAGGGAGTGAATTTGTGTATTATGGGTAACATATTTGTTCAATTTTCTTGTTATTTGCCTATTCTCATAATTCTGACATGAGTTAAGGCAAAACAACTTTTTGAGAAGATTGAAACATTTTTTCATTTAGCTTTAGCAACCTGCTTCTGTTCTTTTTCTTAAATCTTAAGAATTCTTACAGGCCTCAAAGATTAAATATCAGTTGCTAGAGATAACAGAGAAAAAGATATTAATAAGATGAAATGCAGATATATCCAAACAGTTATACCTTCTCAGTTGGTGATTACAAACAACCAGTGCCTGGTGATAGAATGAAATGAAAAATTATGAAAAATACCTAGATGGTATCCTTTTAATGACCTGGAGCCCGCCGTACACAGGCAATACATCTTGAACTGTCATCCCGCGTACTCGCTCTCATCTGTGGCGTTACTGCTTTCCGAGGTTGACTGGCCTCCTCGTAGTCGCTCCCTGTGTCACAGCTCCATTCAAAAAAGGTTCATATTGCTGGGGACTCTTGAGGGAATACAGGTTGCTGATATTTAAAAATTCTTAGGTCTTTAAAGATAAGAATTACAACAGGGACTCAATTCAAGATGCTCTGAATTGCATAATACAAAGTCAAGTACCCAGTTTTTGAAGGGGAAGATCTTCCTCCTTCAAGTAGGAACAATAGACTCTACACACATTAGATAGATGGGAAGACCCCGAAAAAAGCTGCTGCTCGGGGTGCGTGTTCGTCTACACTCACAGAGTGTGTGGGACTCAGTCCGAACGCTGGGCCTGAGCCCCTGCTCGCCTGTGCACTCGCTGCATGTCTCTGGGCAAGTGCACGGACTTCTCAAGAGGCCTCAGTGTCCACATCCCAGGGAGCTGCCCAAGGGAGCAGATGAAGCCAGGAAGTGAGAACCCACTGTCCGAGTGGTGTGAGCATGAGGGAAGCGCAGGCAGTCGGGTCAGCCATGAAGTTTAGGAGGTAAGTGACCAAGCTGACCTTGCAGCCAGCGCTTCCTGCGTCCGGCAGCGCTTCCTGCGTCCGGCAGCTAGCTGCTACTCGCTGGGACTCTCCTCACCATCTACACGTGTGTTACGCGTCCGGCAGCTAGCTGCTACTCGCTGGGACTCCCCTCACCATCTACACGTGTGTTACGCCATAGCCTGTTGGGGAGCTGATGATTAGATTTGGGAGGGTGGACCAAAACAAACTAGCATTATCATGCTGTGTTCCAATTAAATGCATCCTTCCTGGCCTGCGAAATCAGAGTGTCGTAACGGCTGATCTTCTGTTCTTCTGCTTTAAAGCACTGCTCCTACCATGGGTGCCCGTTAGAATAGACCTGGTGAAAAGCAGTTGCTTGGATAGCAGCTAGCAGACTGTTGCCAGGGCGATGCGGTGAGCGCTTCCCACTGCAGCGCGAGCACGGCCTCTTTTCCGCGGAGTGCTGAGGATTTTGTCGTAATCGGATTTCAGAAACGTGTACGAGGCATTCGTTGTAATCCTGGTAAAGGTGCTGACACCAAAACTGACATCTGTGTGCCAAGTCTGTATGACTGTAACATTGACTCCAAGTTTTTAATAGAGACAAAATGGGCCTGAGATTCAAACCACAGTGCTTTTGTGTTGCTATTCAGACATAATCTGCCTCTGTGGTCCCAAGGCACAAGTGTTAAGTAAATAAAGGGACTAATAACACTGTTGTTGACACAATTATAACCCTATCAGGAGTAGGCACCCCTGTTGAAATATCTGTTGAATGAGTTACTGGCGTGATAACCACATCTGTGGGGAAAGTTACATATATGAGTGGAGAGACAGTCTTTTGTGTCTTTTGGTGACATGGATTAACAGAAATAATAGCAATAGCTTTATCCCGTGAAGCCAAAAAGCCTTAAAAATCCAGACAAAAGAAACGCAGACGCCTGGGAGGGGCGCCGGGAGAGGGCGTGAGTGGGAGCCGGCGGCCTCTGTGCCCCCTGCTCGCCGAGCGCGGGTGCAGGGGCCCAGTCCCTGGCCTCGGGTGTGCAACTGAGAAGCGGGCGGATACGTACGTTAGAAGCCTTATAAAAGCTTCCCTGGAAACACTGCCGTGATTGGTGTTCCTAAAAGGGCTGCTTAAGTTGCTCCTGTCAGGAGAGGAACTGCGGGGCAGATACTTGGAGTGTCCAGCGTGTTTGGAGACAGCACAGGTAAATAACCAGGAGGCTTTCTGACACACTGTGTCAACAGCCCGCTCGCGTTTGGAAACACCACTTGCAGGTGTTGACGGTATTTTCAATTTAGTTAAATTGGCATATTTATTTTGCTTTTCATGCGTTATTCTGATTATTGTTCGAAAACTGCTTTTCATGATCCTGTTTAGGCCAAAAATGGCTGTTAGGGTTCCAAAAAATGAAACTAATACATTATGAGATCTTGGTGTCATTTTAAAAACAACTGAAAAAAGAAATTACTTTTCATTTGAAGAGAATCTGCTTCCTGCTGAAGTGGCTAATATTTTAATTAAGTCAGGAGTGAAGTTTTCCTGAGTGCCTCCTGATAAACTCGCTCCTTTATGTTGATGGTAATTAAACAGATCCCTGAGGACACGTGGGCTGTGTGCGCGGCCCACGCTGATCGGCAGACACGAGACACTGACCAGTTGGTTTGCTCTTGAACAGTCCGCAGCGTGCTGTCAGCACGGCAGGTTCATTTCTAGGCATTGTGAGCCGTTGTCAGGGCTAACGGGGTGCCATTGTGGCTGAAGATGTCGCGCAAATTGAGGCAGATGGCTCAGATTCAGACACGTGTCGCACAGAAAGGGGAAAGGGGATCGGCCCTGCAAAGTGGGGTCACGGCAGGTCACAGACCTGCTCCACACTTGTTAGTGTTTTCAAAAGCTCCTGTGGGCAACTTTGTTTTTCTCCAGTCATCCCTGCAGCCAGCCTGCCTCCCCCACACATGTGTGGGACACGCTCCATGTGGGGACAGAGGCCCCCGGGTCCCAGTCCTCTTCCTGCGGCCTCATGCAGAATGAATTAGCAGGATTGACAGAAGTTCACTGTGCCTCCAACGGCTCCTCAGTGAATTGCAGTGCTTAAAAGGCTAGTTTTGCTTTTAACTCCATGTAATTAGTGGGTTCTTCGTGTCTTGGAATTTAGTAATAGAGCCGTGGACCTCGGATTACCTCTGTTATATTCTGAACATTCAAAAAAGAAAGAAACAGCAAAGTGTGAGGTGGCACTTGGCTGTCACGTGGTTTTGTTTCATGTCATCATTAACATTAGAGATTGAATTTGATTATTTTTACATGAGTGAATTCATGGAGACTTAGTAAGAATTTTATCATGTACATAAAATTATCTAACTTCTTGCATAATCATTTTTAGATATGAGGAATTAAATTTTCAAGCTCTTTGAGAAGGTACCATTTCTTAACATGTTTTTAAAATAAAAATATAATGGCTTATTTTAAATGGGCCTGTGCATGGTAAGTATTAAATATCAAATGAGTGAGTGACTTCCAAATGTATCATAGTAGGGAGTTACTCATGTGCTTCTCCTGTTCAAACTAATAAGTAAAATAGAGCTCCGTTTCCTGTTTTGTTTTAAAGATGCGCTACAATTACCTGCTTTTGGCAAACATGGGCTGGGCAGTTTATTGATTTTTTTTTTCCAGAAGGATGTTTGGCTTTGGGTTTTTGGCAGTAGGGAGCCTGCACTAAATTATTCCATTTGAGAAAAGCAGTTCTTGCAGATCCATTTGAATGTATGCCGTCTGCCCTCTTCTCCTCTCGAGATACAAGGTCTCAGTCTCTCTCTTTTGCAGGTTTGCAGCTAGAACTGTGCACAGTGGGTCACTGATGCTGGTCACGGTGGAGCTGAAGGAAGGCTCTACAGCCCAGCTCATCATCAACACCGAGAAAACTGTGATTGGCTCTGTGCTGCTGCGGGAGCTGAAGCCTGTCCTGTCCCAGGGGTGACTGCTTACATCTGGACTTCAGAGGCTGGCACACAACAAAAGTGCCTGGCATCCACTGCTGCCGCCTTTCATTTATAATAATAGCCCTTCCATCTGGCAGTGGGGGGGCAGGCGCTCCCACATCCTCGTCTCCTGCTGTAGAATGCTAGTGTGTATCTATCATGTATGCGTCTCCTGCTGTAGAATGCTAGTGTGTATCTATCATGTATGCGACTCTCCCCTTCCGCCTTGCTAACCAAAGAACATATACTTCACTGTCAGTTATCTCAGCTCTGGAGCCCACGTGCGTTCTCTCTGTCCTGCGCCTCCTTTCGGCCTCTCCCTCCTCTTTCTCTTCGACGATGATGGACACGAATTGGATGTTCAAAGTTCATTGGAAACCATCTTCCCTTCAGCAGGAAGCAAACATTAGCGAAGAAGGAGTCTCAGGGCCTCGGCGGGGCATGGGAGGCCGGCACCCCACCCCTTTAGAATTAAATGCAGAAGCTCGGTCTTTGCAATTGCCTTGTATTGTGATTGGTTATTGATAACGATCATCATGAAATTATCTCTGAAAAACAAGATAAATAAAGGAGCATATGAGTAACACTTGCCTTTGCATTTTCAATGAGAAGAACTCTGTAATCCTGGAGTCCATATGCTGAGGTTTCTTTGTTCTCAAGTAAATATTTCAAGTGTGACATTACGCACAGATGCAGTGAGGTTTAATTAGCGAAAGAAAACCCACCTTCCAGCAGGTAAGTTTTCTAGTTGCGTTGTGGTGAAGTCCAGGGAAAGGCACCGCTTCTCTCACGCGCTTTCCAGCTGTAGCAGAGATCTGCTAACGAGGCCGGCCACACCCGCTGCGTGGGCTCTGAGAGAGTCACTTTGCCTTCACAGATTTTGAGGACCGACTTTGAAGGCAGCCAACTGGTACATAGTTAACTGCAGAAATTTTGAAAGCCAGTAAGTAGCATTTTTCTTAGAGTGTTTATTCTGTCTGCTGAGGTAGGCAAGGTGCTGTTTTATCAGATGCTTGTGTGGTGAGCAGCCTGGATCCGTTGTGACTGTGCACCTTGGTGACGGCACAGGTGCGGGCCGGCGACGCGCCGACCTAGGTGGGGACGCTGCATGCAGCTCCTGGAACTGAGCGGAGGGCCCGCAGCGCTGTGGGCCGCCCAGGAAGGCCCTGGGCCGGTGGGCGCGGGGCGGGGGTGCTGCGCCGCCTCTGCCTCTGTCGCTGCGGGCTGTTGCGTGTCCCTCATTAACCCTGTTCCTGAGGGCGTCGTGACTTGGGGATTTGGGGTCAGTAGCTGTGGTCAGTGTACAGAGTTGGACAGGCTGAGGAAAAAGTGCATTCGGGGCACTGCTCTTGAAAACATCACACAGTGGAGTTTAGTTGCCGACATGACAGGACTGCACTTTTGAGTAACGTGTTTTCAGCTTCTAGATTGACAGTCCGAGTCAAGTCGGCGTAACGTGTGAACCAGTTAATATCCTCCCTCATCTGTAGTGCGAACTCACAGTTGAACTGCTTTCACGTCACCAGCTTACTATTATTAAAATTGTCCTGCACAGAAATGAAGTCAGCAAAGTGATCGAGTTCCCAAGGTTAAGGTTAGGCTTCTTTTTTTCTTTGTACAGTGACTCAGGTTTCCTGGCCTCATATTTCCTTTATCATAATCCATGATTATCTTTAAATTGTTCCATTGAGTCAAGTTAGACAATGTTGAATTTCTAATTCTGGCTGTATTTTTTCATTTTAATGTTCAGTTAATGGGACATTTTATGTACACCAGTCTTGAAGAATGGCTCTCATAGTGTATTTCAGACTGGGCCTCATTTTTGGTATCACAATACATTTGCTTTATTTATAATAAGAATTGGGGAATTTTTACTCTGATATGACTGTAGCCATGAGCTTGCTAAAATACTGCGTTATTTTTAATATTTAGCAACATTTGCAGAACTGTGTACCAGGTTAAGAATTTTAATGTTGCGTTAGATGTGAATCCAAGAATGATAAATAATGTATTTTTTAAAAAGAAAAGTTGGGCCAGCTAAGGGAAAACCTAAGATCTTTTCAGCAGTTTGTCTCCTCTCTGTTGTCCCTGTGACCCTTGCAAGAAACTTGGTTTAAAGAGAGGGGGGAAAAAATTCCTCTCACGTATCCAGAGGGAAAGGGGCCCCGTGTAACAGCACCAGCTGACAGAGCCGTCCCACGTGCCCCGGGAATGAGAAGGACCACCATGGGCGCTGTCCGGGCTGCGGTGGACACAAGGTGCACCCCACCCCTCCCAGAGAAGCCTGCCGCCTGGTGAACAGAGAAGCGGCCAGCGCAGCCCTGCAGGGTTTTGCTTTGTGCTCATGGAGGCCCACTGCTGCCACCCCTCCCTCCAGGTGCCGCCAGCCCTGGGGTGCCCACTGTGCTGGCTGAGGGCACCTGCTTGTCCCCTCTGCTGCTTCAGCTTGGCCGGTCTCTCTCCAGGGAAGATCCGCATGATCGTTTCTGCTCTCTTCCCTAGACGTTAGGAGACCGGCGACTAAAAGTGAGGCGTCTCAAGGTTGCAGTTGGTTGCAGTCTTAGGTCTGATAGGAGGGTTCACCCTTGGCTAGATGGGGGATCCTGTGCAGAATCAGAGACTCTGTGCCCTGTTTGATGACTGCTTCCGGAGGGCCTCCAGGGCGCTGCCACGTGACGTTCTCCTACTCCTTGTCACTGGGGTAAGCAGGGCGCAGTGTATGCTCTGAGCAGGGACGCTAACCACCATGTTGATTCTTTTCCAAGGACCAGGTTGGATGCCACACGATCAGCTGACCACAGTGGTCTCTGGGCCGCAGCCTCTGAAGCAGTGAGGAAGCTCCCAGCAGTGCCACCAGGTTTCGGGGAGGAAGCGATGGGTGGGTGTGAGAAGGCTCAGCTGAGGGCCCAAGAGTGGGTGGTGTTGAGGGGAAGAGAAGAGTGAGCCCCTGGGAGTGCGAGAAGGGAGGCTGTGGAAGTACCTGGAGCGAAGGCTGCGTCCACGCAGGCGCAGAGCGTCTTCACTCCTGCACAGGTTTCTCACGTACGCTTTGCCGTGACCTTTTCAAAGCCCCTCGTACATGCGGACTTCAAAACGTTCTTATATCAAAATTAACTTCTCATTCCATTTTCCCGTGAGTTTTCTGAAATACTCTTGTATTGTTCTCAGCCGAGACTTACCTTAAAAGTGGTTTTGAAGAAGAAATGTCAAGTTTTTTTTAAACAGCCTTGTACAGAAAGCACGCTGTGAGCACACTGTCTCCTCAGTCTCTCTCCCGCTGTCACCCTCAGGCTGGGCCACCTCTGTGGTCTGGGATGGTCCAGAGGGGAGGCCACGTGTGGAGCTGGGCCATGTTGTCAGTAGCCCAGGGGCAGGGAGATGGGAAACAGGCCTGGGCTGTTACTCTTCTATCTCTGGGCCAGTTTTATGAATTTCCTTGGGGATTTTCATGGCTTCTGGTGCCATGACAGCGTCTTTTCAGACTGACAGTCTAAGTGGCTAAAAATATTAAATTCGATTAGTATCTATTTACTGGTTAAGTGGTCATGAGTTGAGATGATACTAAAATTTCTAATCTTCTCACCTCATTTCTGTCTCTGGAGCTGATTTTATGTGCACGGTATGGTCTGTGCAGGTGCATTCAGTTCCTAGCTGATTCAGTGGATGTGTGGAGCAAAGCCCTGCGACTCAAGAGGTGGGGTTATCACAGCCAAGCACGGGTCCCCCCTCTCGGGCTTGAGGGCCAGAGACACTGCAGATGCAGGCTCAAATCTAGAAGTCTTTACCCGAAATCCAAGGGGGTTAGAAAACCTAGCCAGTAGGCACATTCGTTCTGGGGCCTGGAGACGCGGCTGCTCTGCGGGCACTTGGAACAGAGACCCGCACCTTCTCCACCCTTCTCGTGAGCTGGCCTGGGGCGGGAGAGGAGGCAGAGGTGGCCGAGGGACCAGTACTGGAAAACGGGGGCCGGAGAGGTGAGCTCTAGATGGGCTCTCTCCAGCTGCCCAGCCCGCATTCCGACTTTCCCCGGGCTAGAGCCGCTGCCTCTTGTGTGTGCCCGCGGTGCGGGGAGCCAGCACTTGCTGGGTGGAAGGATCTGCTTCCACACGGGTAACAGGAGGGGACTGCTGGGAGCCCGGGCCCTCACAACCACGCGTTCCAGGCCGCTGTGAGGGGGGCCCCTGAGCCTGGTCGGGAGCCACAGCCGAGCTCCTTGCAGGCCAGTAAGCCGTGTGTGCCGCCTTGGGGAAGCTCTTGCAGAAGCTGGAGGAAAACCAGTCGTCCCCCCAACTGAGGATTTGACTTTTTGGGCCGTAGAAAGGGGAGCCAGTGAGAGTGACGGGGCCTCTTCCAGGCCAGCCCGCAAAGCCTCGCCCAGGGCCGTGCTCTCCTTGCCCCGGAGTCCCCGTTTTGCTCTTGGGGCCTGAACAAAACTATTTGGTAAACAAAGTTGTGGGCAGCTCTGTCTCCTAATTGAAAGTCATTATGATTTCTGTGCTGTGGCGTAATTACCTAAAAACACGTTATTTGGTGATTCGGATTCTGGAGCGAGTCCTGCGCTCCGGGCCCCCGCGCGGCCCTTCCACCGGGGACCGGGCTTCCGCGGTGTGCAGCTGCTGGAGCTGATTTACAGTGTGGCGGCTGTGGCTGGTCATAAATAAATCCTCTTATATAGTTGTTATGAACACCTGTTAGATCATCTGTCAGCAAAGCGCTGTTCACATTTATCATGGTGCGCCAGTTATTTTACCTCAATCCATTTCCAACTGACTCAGCCTCCATTGCTGGACCACTATTACCACACCATAATCGCTCGCTCCCACTCCATGTTACAGCTTGCAGATAAAAGATTTCACTACTTGGCCAAATTTCATAAATAAAGGAGCAGTTCAGTGCAGTAAAAGTTTATTTTTGTCATCATTTGTCACCCCATTATTCTATAAATCAACCGCAATAGCACTATCGCCAGCTCAGGCGTCGCTGTCAGCCCGAGGCATGGAAATGGTCCGTTTCTTCCTTCAGATGAGACGACGTGTCTTTCAGACTTAACTGGCTTATGGCTTTGTTTCACCCATTTTATTTTATTACCCCTCCAGAAAAATCCTCGGGGAGCAGGAAGACTTAAGGAGAGAAATGGAAACAAAACAGAGCCTGCCTGCCGGCTCCCCATGCGGTCCCTGCTGGCTGTCAGAGACTTGACCTTGACCCCCACCCACACCCTGCCGCTGGGGCTCGGGGTGCTTCCGTAAACTTCCGACGGGCTCCACTTCTGTTCCCGTGACAGTGAGAGGGCACGGACCCGAGTCCCGGGGTTCTCCCCGGAGCTGCTCCCGGCCTCACAGGCCCTGCAGAGAGGACCGAGTGGGTGCGTGTGTGGTGTGAGGCCCTGGAGGAAGTGTCTCCCCGGGGTGTCTGTCGCTCTGGGCTCTGCAGCAGGGGTGAGGGCTTCAGGAGCAAGTCGCCATCTCGGGCCCAGGCACTGTCCCCGGGTGAACAGGAAGCGGACAGAGCGGCTCTGGGGATGGGGCCGGGGAAGGAGGAGCGTTCCCAGTTGCTCGTGTACTTCCAAGTGGGTTCTAATTCAGCTACCAGCCTTCGTAGTCATTATGAAGCTCGTAAATCCCGTAAAGTGTTTTACTGTTACTATAAAAATGACAGGAGGGGGGTTTTATGGGGTAAGTTGCCGTAGTGGCTCTTCCTGTTCTATGTGGAAGTTCTCAGGCCGTATGTCATTCAGCTCCTTGGAGTCTGAGGGCCCCAGCCTTCATTTCCTCCCCTGGCCGGGTCAGGTCCCAGGCTCGGAGCTGTCGGGCTGTGGCGCTGGGACAGCAGGGCTGCCCGAGCCGGCCATGTCACAAGGAGGCCTGTGTCTGGGCAGGTGTGTGAGGGGCAGTGGGGAGGAGGCGGTGGGCTGGCTGGAGGTGAGGTGAGCAGCTCGGGGCCCCGGGCCCTGGAGTCGAGACTGATCCTGGCACGGGGATCTTCGCTAACTTGCGAACCTACACGTGGCGCGGAGCTCATGATAAAGTCCTAAGCAAATTGAGGTTTGGGGTCTTGCGGGGTGGTTTTGTTTGTGAAAGGAGGCACCACTCTGAGCATGTCTGCCCCGGGAAACGTTGCTCTCGCCAGATGTTTGTTTTGAGCAGAATATCCACACGGAAACAGCCACTACTAATTCTCCGGCCCGAGTGCATCAAGGCCGTAATCTAAGGGCTCCCATCCATCCAGCTGTCTGGCATTTGCTATTATGGGGCACCAACAGAGAAATGAGGCTGTGGCTTTATCGCTGCACCCTGGGTGACAACTTGATTTTCTGCTTTCACCGCAGGCAGCAGCAGCCCCACATGATGGGGCTGTTAATTTGTGCATTTCATGGTGTCTGTCAGGGGGCTGGGAGAGGAGACTTTGAGGGGAAGGGAACGGAGCATGTCCCAGCCGCGGAAGCACCTGTCTGCACTGACGGCACAGAGCACTTCTTATTAGCGTGCGGGTCTCTGAATGCAGCCCGGATGACAGCCTGGCATCCCAGCACCCACACACTGTGACAGGCGCCGGCAGCCGGTCCCATTGTTTGCCCTTGATGAGCATGTCATTAATGGAAATGGAAGAAAGTGAGGGCCACATCAGTATTCAAATAGCCTCTGTTCTCCCTGCACCGGCTGGCTCAGCCCGCTGCCGGCTTCTTCAGACTTCTTTTTTGAACAGATTTATTCCCTTTGCCTCCAAATCCTCTCCATGTTGTTCCTGGCTTCTTCCACTCCTGCGTCTTCCACCCGCCTCTTGAGCCTGGATTTAGCGAGATCAGAGATTTGGGTACTTCTGTGTTGCAGAGGTCTACTTAGCAAGTGCGTGCTGTTTGCAGCAGGAAGTGCAGGCCGCGGCTCCCTGCGCCCCTCAGGCAGGGGCTGGCTGCTCTGGTCTCCACCTGCACACCCAGAAGTGGCTGAGAGCTGGGGCCCTGCGTGCGGACACTCTGTTCACCGAGGATGGCCTGTGCACGAAGCAGGGCCCTTCGGTGTCTGGAGAGGTGAAGTTTGGGGCAGGGGGGGCGTCGCCCATTGTTGTGCTGGGCTGGAGAGAAGCGTGGCTCGCACGTGACCATGTCCGCCCGAGTGGAGGGTAGCTGACCCCAGGCACATGGGGAGCTGTGGCCCCCGCCGCCGCCATCGCTGTTCTCCCCGCCGTTTCCAAACTTCCTGTCCACTTGGCTTTTGCCTCTCCCGGGTTGGTGGATTCCCACACGGACTCATGTCTCCCGTGCTCAGAAGCCCCCTCCACGGAGCTCCCCACCCACACGCGGGCCGCTGCTGCCCAGCGTAGGTAAGATGCACACCTTGCACGGTCAGGTGGCGGCTCCTCTGCGGAGGTTTCTCTGACCTTTCGCTGGGGCACAGGCGGCAGGCAGTCCGGTGTCTGACCCCACGTGCCACCTCCTTCTCACAGGGCCGTGCTGGAGGCTCAAGATGCCGCACTCTGGAAACGGGGCTCCGGGCTGGGACGGTGAGCACGGACACCCCGGATTCCAGCTGTGCCGCGGCCCGGGCTGCCTGCCAGGCCTGGTTCCTGGCCGTGGCCTCATGGCCCCTGACAGACTGGGTGAGGTCTCGACATTTTCTCAGGTGTTACCCCACACACACAAGCCCCCAGCCCTCGGGCAGTGTGAGCACAGAGTGGTGATGATGGTTTGGAAAGCCGGGTCGTAAATCCAGCAAATCCGGCTTTCTCACTCAAGTGGTAGCTCAGGGAACCCACCGAGGGCGATTTACAAGGAAAATAAACGCACTCAGAAAAGGGGGGGGTACCCTAGTGTCAGTGATGGAAAAAAATTTTCCCATTTGATCAATTATTAAGAGATCTGTTTAATAAAATATAGAGAGCGTTTTGTCTCTCCACAATCGCCAGCGTGACCCGAGACCCCTATTTTGGAAGTGAACAAAAAGCTATTGAGGTGTAACAATAAATTTTGTCCCCAAGGGTTTGTGCAGAAGTGGCTGCGGGGCCCTCGTGACAGATTTAAGGCAGAAATCCCACAGCTGACACTGAAATGTGTCAGACCCGTGGCTTCCCCGGCGGGCCGCATCGCCAGCCTCACCCAGACATGTGAATAAAGCAGCCCCTGACCTCGGGAACACGGGGCCGGGTGCCGCCGCGGCTTCTCCCTGGGCTTTGTTTTTTGTAGTTTAGAAAACAACTTTCTTAAGTTTAGGTGTTTAAGTGTTTCTGGTTGCTGACTTCAAACACAGAAAGTCACGAAAAAAAAATCCCATTTTTTGAATAAGTTACTTTGAAAGAACCATGGTAGCTCTGCCGATGTCTATTTTGTTTGAATTTAAATAGGAATCTCTAGGACTCAGGAGGCAATACCTCTGTGAAGGAACTGTTTCCCCCACATCCAGAAAAAATAAATCGCGTGAGTTCTGTGTGTTGAATCTGTCTTCACCCAGCTGCGTGGGTTCACAGTAAAGACAGCCCGTTTAATTAGTTATGCGCATGCGCAGATTACTTTAGAAGCCCTGGAGTAAGCATTTCCAGGTTGGGTTTGTTATCTCCGCCGTTTCTGTGCTGTCCAGACGTGCCGGGGTGAGGAGCGAGGGACATCTGGCCAGGGCACGAGCAGCCGACGTGGCGCCTCCTGCCTCTGCAGCTGCGGGCCTCGCTCCTTTACATGCAAGTAGGGTATTCCTGGGGCGAGGGCCGTAATGAAAGACCACCTCTGATTTCTCTCTGACCTTTCAGAGAAAGGACAAGCTCTCCCCTGGGCAGGGCCCTGGGCGGCATGCGATGCACAAGCTGTGTCTGATAGGGCAGAGTGGAGGCACCGGCATCGCCTCCCGCCCAGGCCTGCGCCACTGCCTCCGCAGCCTGCACCGGCCACCGTTAGAAGGCACGTTCCTGGAACATTCCAGAAGGAAGTCCAGCGCTCTGTGTCTGCGGATGTTTTCACTTCCCCAGGAGTGACCGCTGGCAGGAAGGAAATCACAGCATGAAGAACTTGCTGTAGGGCCGGGCCGAGGGGTGCCAGTGAGAAGACCCCGTCTCTGGCACGGGTCTGGTCCCACCCCTCACCCGTGGCCCCAGAGAGCGCCCCTCTGCACCGGAACACGGATGTGTGGTGGTTCTTTCTCTGCGTCCCCAGGAAGCGGAATGATGCGCAGGGTCTGGAGGACAGGGTGGGGAGGAGGCGCGCCGTGCTCCCCCTACTCCTCGGCTCCTGCTTCCATGCTTCTGTTCTTGTGTGTGTTAGGATGCACTTGCTACAGTGTGCAGGACACTGATGTGTATTCGCGGACGGTAAAGGGGCTTTACAAAGCTCGTGGGCAGATGGAATTCAGAGATCACGTGGGGGGCAGGCATTGCGGTCAGCAGGCTAAGCCTCTGCTTGGGGTGCCAGCCGCCCATAGCGACGTGTAGGTTGGAGTCCCAGCTACCCCACGTCCTGTCCCGCTCCCTGCGAAGGCATCCTGGCAGGCAGCAGATGATGGCTCAAGTTCTTGGGCCTCTGCCACCCACATGGGAGACCTGGATGCCATTCCAGGCTCCTGGCCCAGCGCTGGCTGCTGCGGGCATTTGGGGAGTGAACCAGCAGATGGAAGATGGATATCGTGTTCAGTCACTCGTTCTCTACCTTTCAAGTACATGAAAATAAAATATACAATGAAACACGAAAATTCTTCAGAAGGTTAATGGAAAAAAATTAAAGATTTTATTTATTTGAAAGAGTTACAGAGAGAGTTCTTCCATCTGCTGGTTCACTCCCCAAGTGGCCACCAAGGCTGGAGCTGCGCCGATCCAGAGCCAGGAGCCTCTTCTGGGTCTCCCATGTGGGTGCAGGGGCCCAAGCACTTGGGTGATCTGCTGCTTTCCCAAGCCACAGCAGAGAGCTGGATCAGGAGAAGAGCAGCTGGGACTCGAACCGGTGCCCATGTGGGCTGCCGGCACTGCAGGCAGAGGATTGACCTACTGCACCACAGCACTGGCTCCTGGAAAATTCATCAAAAGGTACTCTTTTATAATTAGGTAACTTAAATTGCCTGTGGACTTTTCAAAGCCCCATCGTATGTGTATCTAATTAGTGGCTCCTGTACACATAGTAGTATGTTTTAAGGGCACTTCCGAGAGTTCCCAGAGGAGCAGGTGCATGGCCTAGCAGGTCCCGCACTGGAGGGCCAGGGGCTGTCAGCTGGTGCTGGCACTGGCTCCTGACTCCGGCTTCCTACAGTGCACTCTGCGAGATGGCGAAGGATGGCTCAGACAGCTGGGCCCTGCCCCGGTGGCACAGGAGGCCCAGGTGGGGTTCCCGGCTCTGGCCTGGCCTGGCCTGGCCTGGCCTGGCTATTGTGACTCTCTGTCTCTGTTTCTCTACCTCTCAAAGAAAAAAAAAATGGCTCATGGAAGAACTAAGCATTCATTTTAATAGTTTTACATCAAAATAAACTCATCTTTGTATTCGCTTTTCCACAAGCCGTGGTGACGGGCCCTGGTGTCGTCAGCCACACGGATGTGCAGGTGGCAGGTGAATGCCCTCGTCGGGCTGCAGTGCGGACGGCCTGAGTGCACTGCCCTATGCCGCTGTGACCCTGAGCCCTGGGCACCTGGCGGCTGTTGGAGCCACAGCGTGGCCGGGGAAGAGCAGGCAGAGGCCTCTGCAAGAGCCCGGAAGCTTTCCCCGCACATACAAGAATGAGACTTGTCTTGGTCCCCACCACCCCTCACCCCTGCTGCCTCAGGGCCGCTTAGAGAACATTCCGTGTTCAGTCACCTTAACGAAGGCACTCGAGGAGGAGGGAGCGCTCTCGGAGCAGGTTCACGGAGCAGGGACTAATTACACGCGGGCGAGAAGTTGGGAGGCAGGGCCGGCAGCCGCGCAGCCTCTGCTGAGTGCGGGCGGGAGGGGCCGTGCGGAGGGTGGCGTGGCATCTGGCTCCATCTCATTAGGAGTGAGGAATGGCTTGTGATTCACAAAAGGTCATTGCCTACCGAGGTAGATAAATTACCTGTAGGCCTGCGGCAGAGTTAGAGGACCTGTTTGGGAAGGAAGTTTTCATTAAAGCAGAGATTTTATGGCTTCTATTTTGTTGCATAGGAAAAGGGAAATAATTAGTAATTGAGGACGTCAGTGCAGAGAATAAAAAAGTGTAATGTTATTCTAATAGGCCTTGTCTTGGTCTTTAACTTTGCACTCGCAAGCAGCATTATTTTTTAACTCCGATGTATAAAAATCATCCTCACTGAGACAGTGGAACCAATTGCAGTTAAACAATTGAGGAGAGCGCTAAGCAGTGATGAGACAGGCTTTAAAATGCCATAAATATTGTTCCTTTTTACTGTGTGTGATTTTTGATGGCTCCCATAACCCGCTGGTTAAAGTGAAATCGACGTGCTGCTCGGTGCTCCCAGGCTGTACGGAGCAGAGCGCAGGTCTCTGTGTGGGTGCTTGTCAGTCTCTGTCCCTCTCAGCGCCCTGAAGCCGCCTGGGGGGTGGGGGTGGGGTCTCGGAGAAGTCCCCGTTCTGCTGGCAGTTCCGCCTTGAGAGACCCCAGGTTATGGCAGCAGTGACACTGACAGTAGAGCCTCTCTGTGGCCTGGCCTGCCCTCGGAGCTCCCGGTCAGGAGGCGTCTGCGTCCTCGTTATTCACACGGCCACACGTCCTCTTTCTCCTAGGATTGCTGCCCGCGAGCCCCAGGGCCTCTGCTTCGGAGAGGAGTTGTGCTCCGGCAAGATTCGCAGACGCTCAGACGCAAATGACCATGATGCCTGGCAGGTGGCTTCATGCAGCTGTGACTTTTTTTTTTTTTTTATGACATCTTCTGTGGGTACAGAGCTTCCTGTTCTTGTCTTAGGCTGATCGTTTTTATTTTTTTAAGATAATTTTTTAAAAACTTATTTGAAAGGTTGAGCTACAGAGAGACAAAGACAGAGATCTTCCATCTGCTTGTTCACTCCCCAGATGACTGCAATGGCCCGGAGCTTCTTCCCGGTCTCCTCCATGGGTGCAGGGCCCAAGCCCTTGGGCCATCCTCTGTTGCTCTCCCAGGCACATTAGCAGGGAGCTGGATCAGAAATGGAGCAGCCCATATGGGATGCCAGTGGTGCAGGCCGCTGCTTTACCCGCTATGCCACAACGCCAGCCCCTGGCTAATTGTTTTCAAACCACACTTTGTCCTTTTTTCTAATCACAAACAACCAGGCTTGGTAGGGTCTGTGTGCACCCCGTTGGACCGCTGGGCTCACTGGTCTCACAGGAATGAGCACCCTGCTCCGAGGCAGACAGCTGGGCCTGTGCTGCGATCGGGCTGGCTCCTGGCTGCTGGCTGTGCGCCCTCTCCAACCCCTGTACCAACACTGTGATAAAGTGCCTGGCACAGGAATGAGTCGCTGACAGAATTTTCTAGTAAAAGACTCAAGTCGCTGGTGCTTGGAGACTGGGAAAGGAGGAAAGTTGCGTAAGAAATGCAGAGTTTTTGTAAAAAGCCCACCAGTGCTGGGTCATTCCAAGACTCCGTTCACCAGGGTCCCGAGTTCTTTGGTGTCATTTAGGGTCAAACAATGACATTAAGGGGGCTGTGGTTGACCTGATTCACCCAGTGAGTGACAGCCGTCAAGGCCTGTGACTGTCCAGGGCCTGTGGGGCGGTGGGAGAACAGAGCAGAGCTGTGTGCAGCTTTGAGGACCGAGTGACTGCTCCTCGCGTGCCCCGCCCGCTCTGGGGACAGCGGCAACCTTCGCCACAGCTCCGCAAGTCTGGGAGGCACAGGGCACCATAGGAGCATCCGTCCTCTTCCTGTCCTTCCCGAACCGTCCAAGGAGTCGCGGAGACTGCTCTCGTCCCGCAGCCCGACAACCAGTGCGTTCCTCGGTGACTTCCACTCACGGCAGGCGGGCATGCGGCTGCTGCGTCTGATCAGGGGTCAGCCCCTGAGTGCGTGCCGATACTGAAGCCCCAATGTCGTGGGCTGTGGTGCGGGGCAAGTGGAGGCTTGGTGTGGTTGTGCTGTCCGGCAGTGGGCCTGTCGGAGGGTCTCAGTCCCTGGGGCGTGCCCTCCGGAGGGAGCTCCCGCAAGCGTGCTGGCTGTGCGAGCAGAGCTGGGCCCAGCCGCACCGTGTGCGTGAGACCACACTCCCTTCACTCTCCACCATTGTCGTTCTCCCGCCTCACCGGACACTGAAGGGAACAGCAGGCTGCCGAAACCTCCTTCCCCCAGAACTGGCGTGTGCCCGGCGCTCAGCCGCGGTGAGGAGAAGCTGACTGACGCCGGGACCCCACCCACCTTTACCAGGCTGCCTGGGGCTTCCCGGAGCCTGGGAGGGGCGGAGACATTTCCAGAAATGTCCCAGCTCCCGGGGAATCCTCCAGTTACTGCCTGGCCCCAGCCAAAATTAGCCTCATTAACCTAGCTGTCCTCATTTCTTATTTTAAGATTATTTCATTTATCTGAAAGGAAGAGTGACAGGGACCTTGCATCCACTGGTTCACTCCCCAAATGCCTGCAATGGTCAGGGCTGGGCAGGCCGAAACCAGGAATTTCATCCGGGTCCCCCACGTGGGTGCAGGGGCCCCAGCACATGGGCCATCCTCCGCTGCTCTCCCAGGCCACAGCAGAGAGCTGGATCAGAAGTGGAGAGGTCGGGACTCAAACCTACACTCTCCTGTGGGATGCCGGCATCCACAGTGGCGGCCCAGCCAGCCGCACTGCTGCACTGGCTCCAGCCTCCCCTGTCCTCTTATGCTGTCTTTTGGAAAGGTAGGAGATAGTTCCTTTCAAAATGTCACAAACGTCCTATTTGTATTTACTTTTTATGCCACGAGCGGTGCGCTTGCTATTGAGTGGAGCAGGGCTCTGAGAGAAAATGCAGTTCATGAGTGGTCACCAGGTTGCTAATCTGATCGATGCTGGGTGATGGGACATTTAACCTGACACATGTGACTGCCGTTGTGCCGAGCTGTGGCAGCAGAGGCCTGTGCTGGCTGACGGGAGTGTTTGCAGACCCCTCACTGCCCGGGCGGGTGTGGGCACTGGGCTGGAAGTAGACATGGGAGGAGGGCAGGCGCTGGGGGCAGGGATCTGACTTGGGGCGCTTATCACCTGGGGCCGCCGGGCCTTCCGTGGCCACAGCCCTGCACACGGCCCCGTATTCAAGAAGAAAAGGGGAGAACAAAGAACTGTCTTCAGACCCCCACATCTTGTTCCGACAGGGCCTGGGGTCCCCAGGGGAAGCCACAGATGGTGGCAGAGTCTAGCGTCCGTGGAAGACCTGGGCTGTGGCAGCTGGGGGCACTCCTTGCCCTCTGAAGGGCCCCCGACTGAGACAGAGCCACGTGTGCAGGCTTCCACCTAGGAACGCACAGCCCTTTCTACCCCGCAGATTAGCAGGTGCCACGTGCTGCCCTCAGCCTGGGGGCGGCCTCTCCAGGCCTCTGAGGGGCCGTGGGAACTGAGCTGTGGATGCCCATAGGGGGTCACAGCCCGGTTCCCACCGCAGCAGCACCCCGAGTGTCTCCTCTCCTCATCCTGCTGCCCCCACACTTCCTTGCTCCATGCACCATACCTCGAGGAGGGAGCACTCCAGCCCCGGCCCCGACCTCCAGGGATTGATACCAAGACAAGTGCCCAGCTGCCAGGCCCCGAGGAGGTAGCCGTGTGTGTGGCCTCCCAGGTAGGCCTTGTGGAAGGATGTCCCTGGGCCTCTCCTGAGGCCTGTACCGTGGCTCCCCTTTGGACCCTTCTTATCCTTCAGTCACATGGTGGCCAGCACCGCGGCCAGGTGAGCAAACTCACGCCACCCTTGGAGAGCCCAGTGGAGGCCCCTGAACGCCCGGCTGGCCGAGAGGCCGCCTGCCCAGCACCTGTGTGGGGCTCTAGGTGCCTCCACACTCCGGGTCTGCGCTGTGGCCACACCTGCCTGCTGTCCGGTCAGCTGTGCGGCCGCTGCCTGGGTTCCTCGGACGGCCAGGACGGCCCGTTCTTAGCTGAGAAACAGTGCAAGTGTGCAGATGAGGGCAGGGCGGAGTGCGTGGGCCCTGGTCGACGTCGATGCCGGCGACACGGGCGCTTGCCGAGTGGGAAAGCCGCGGAGCAGCTCACCCTGGGGGCTTTGCAGTGCCTGTCTCGTCCTGCAGTCGCCAGTGTGCTCCAGCCCTCTTCTTGTCCTCCCCTTTTCCCCTTTTAGGGCCATCACGGTCAAGCCCTTCCTGGAATACTGAAGCCCTGGGAGGTACTTCTAAAGCCTCGGGGAAGCAGGACGGGACTCTGCAGGCCTAGCTGGTTTCCTTCCAGACAGAAACGAAAATCCGGCAGAGAGCGGAGACTGGTTGTGGAGCCTCCTAAGAGAGGCCCGGGTTCGGGCTCTGGTTCCGGGGAAGGGGAGGGTCATTGCGAGAACACAGAGATCAACTCAGCGGGCAGTCCCTGCAGGCCAGGGGCTCTGGGCCCCCTTTCCTGCCTGGCACAAGGGCCGGGTACCGTGCGTCTCCGCTGTGGAAGGGGCACCCCCTTCGGCCCCCATTGCCTCTGCCTCCAGGACCAGGCAACTGAGGGTCTCCTCCCCTGCAGCCTCTGTGACAGGAGAAGCCATCTCGGCCTGGCTCACTAGAAGCGGCCGCCCCGGAGAAGCCAGGCCTAGGTGTGCCTGTGCACTGCTAATGGAATTTTTAACTCGACCCAGCCGCACCTGAAGGTAATCAGCTCTGGGCCGGTTGTGCCTTCCAAGTCCCTGTCAGGCTGATGGCGACAGAATTAGTTTGATAACATTTCTCTCCAGGGCACCATGCTGCAGTGTGGAGGACCTGTGCCCTCCGGGGTGGGGGGTGGCCTGTCGTGGGCCCCCACTCTGCCCCGAGGCAGGGCTGCACGCCCCTACCCCATCCTGACTCAGGGTGCCAGGGAAGCAGAGGTGGCCGGCCTCCAGGGGGTTAAAACCAGGCTGGGCTCTTCCTCCGAACACACTGTTTCCGGCGGGAAGCAGGCCCCTGCACTCACCCACCTCGCACGTCCCCGGAGGTTTGGAGGACAGGCCAGTCTCTGGTTGGCGGTTGTGGCCTGCCCTTGGCGTGGGATGGTCCCTGGCTGGGAGACTCTGAAGAGGCCGACTTTCAGAGGGTCCCTCTGGCCCTGTGTGTAACTTTTTTTCCCTCTCTTCTGTTTCCAATTCCATTTCAGAAGCTTGAAAATACAATTTTTTCCCTCTTTACCAATTTTGTGTTTTTCTATTTGGCAAACATTGATTCTTTTCTGTGTTCCAAATGGAGGCAAAATTAACTTGTCTGTGTGTTTCTTAAGCAAAAATAAACAAACAGCTTCAGTCTGTGCGGCCCGAGCTGCCAAGTGCTCTCTGTGCAATGCCAGGTCACTGAGCGGTGTCGCACCAGGATCCGCGTGTGCTGTGCTGGAGGCCAAATGGCGAGAGAGCAGAAGGGCGGCTTCGGGCCCAAGGAAATTAGAGCTGAAGAGATGGGCTCTGCAGTCGCGAGGCAGGGGACTGACCGCGGGCCCCCAGAGCCTGGGATGCAGCGGACGTCCATCCGCAGTAGCTGACTCTCATAGCAAGATTGGGATCTCAAAGTGTACTCCGGTTAATGCAGCTTAGCTTTTTTAAAGAATTATTTGTATTTGAAAGGCAGAGTGACAGAGAGGGAAGAAGAGACGGGGGAGGTGGGGGGAAGAGAGCTTTCATCCGCTGGTTCATTCTCCAAATGGCCGCAGTGGCCAGCACTAGCCCAGGCTGAAGCCAGGGGCTCCACTTCCGATCCAGCTCTCTGCAGTGGCCAGGGAGGGTAGTGGAGGAAGCCCCAAGTGCTGGGGCCCCTGCGTCCACATTGGGGGGGGAGGGCACAGAGGAAACTCCTGGCTCCGGATCGGATCGGCGCAGCTCCGGCCACTGTGGCCAGTTGGGGAGTGAGCTAGCGGATGGAAGACCTCTCTCTCTCTCTCTCTCCCTCTCTCTCTCTGCCTCTCCTTCTCTCTCTGTGTAACTCTGACTTCCAAGTGGATAAATAAAGCTTTAAAAAATAAATAAATAAAGACGGTGAGACCCCCACCCGCATGCTTCCCCCTGCCTCCTCACCCCTGCCCACCCAGGCAGCTGCCCCAAACCTCTGGACCCCCTGGTTTGGACAGCAGCAGTCCTCGTGTCTGTACCCACAGTTCAGTGCAATAATTGTTCTCTCCTCCAGCAGATCGCCCCGTTCCGTGCCTGGCATCCAGCAGAGACGCCGCTGGAACATTGCTCTGTTTGGCAAAATCCATGAGCACAACCTCTCCAGCGGCCTCCGTGTTGGCTGAGCGGATCCTGCTGTTCATCTGACTTGACTAGAAGCCGTTGGTGTGGACGCCTGCCTCGGGCGAGCGCCCCGCTTCACCTGCAGCGCGTGGATCTGAGAAGCACCGACAGCAGGCAGGCTCTGTGTGCCATGAGGGGTGGCTGGGTGAGGACACACACACAGGGAGAGGGGATGGAGAGCTTGGGAGCAGAAGCACACAGACGCACGCGCACACACACAGATGGTGCCGGTATGCTTTTGCTTCTACATCTATCCTTGGCGTCCAGAGCCCAGCTAAATAAAATGCTGGCCGTGGGCAGCCCCAGGGGACAGCCGTGCACTTCCCGCCTCGGCACCCCTGTGTCCACCAGATGCCACTGCTCCCTGCCCAGCTGAGACCCCATGTTGATGAGAGGGAGCACCCAGAACCCAGCGCCGCCCGCCTCTGCCTCGGGGCGTGGCAGGGTGAGCCGTGGGGCACGGCCAAGCTGAAGAGGCTTCCTTAGTGGGGAGGCCTTGGCTGCATTTGACTTCTACACTAAGACGCATCTGCGCTGTGACATCAGCAGGGTGTGAACCCCCTCTGCTTGCTTCTGTGGGCCAGTAGCCAGGAGGCGCCTGCAGGTGTCTCGGCATTGGTGTGAGAGCCGTCTGAGTTGGTTAGGGAAGCAGACAGTTTGCACGATGTAAATCTTGTGCTGTGAGAGCCGAGCCTCATGAGACAACAATTGGAAAAAAAAAAAGCAGCAAGAGAGAGAGAGGAGAGAGGTAACGTTGAGGCCAGAATTACCAAATGGTTCCATTAGTGTGCAGGCAAATTTATGTCGCCGTGAGGATCTGCCAGGCTCGGCCAGCCTTTTTAGCAGTGTATTGCCACACGCGTGTTTATCAGATATTTAAGCATCCCACTCTTGTTGAGCCGTGACGTGTGCCGAGTACGTGAGCGAGAGAAGGACGGGTTCCCTTCTTGGCAGCGCGGCGGCAGTGGGAACGCTCTGCTTCCGTCTCTGCCCACTTACAGAATGCAGCCGCATTTGGGTTGTCTAGAAAAATACATAGATCATCCCCTGCCTTCCATAAATACCCATTATCTGGGTCCAGATCAATTGATTGATCTATCACCACATTAATTGATCAACATAGCGTTTGTCTGTCCGTTTATCCATCTGAGGGAGCGGCAGATGACATATAATTAGTTCCGTAATGGGCTAACACTTTTCCTTCAATTAGCCCAGCCAGGGGTGTGATAAGAAGACTGTCTCTTGGAGGAAGATGCTACTTATTCCTTCATTGTCCCGGCTCTAGCAAACCCGCCTAGGCGCCATCTCCTGTTTACGGTATCATGTCTGAGGGCCAAGCCTGTCCTACAGGCTGTAGAACTCAGATGGTTGCAGCTCAGCAAACTAACCCCGTGTCCGAGCCACCTCGCTCATCGTGCTGGACAGTGGTCAGTGACTGGACAGGAGCTGAAATCCTGCTTTATATTGACATAAGCAGTGGAATGACGAGCAAGCCATAGAGGTGGAGAGACACCATCATTTTCCTAGGGACAACCCACACGGACCCCACTTTGGCACCTTCCAGCCGTGTGAGTCAACACAGGGATTCGCTGAAACACAGGGCAGGTGGCGGTTGATGAAGGGCTGGCTCCCGCCATGAGCGCTCGGCCCTCCCCGGGGCTTTGGGGATGGTTTGTGAGGGTCTCTCGCTAAAAAGGCAGAGTCGTAATTCCACGTGCACAGGCCCGGGATTTATTTCCACGGCGTCGAGAGCATGTTTTACAAGCGTCACGTGTGCTCCCATGTCCTTGCTGTCGGGTAGGCGTGCTGCCTGTGACAGGGAGAGCTGAGGTTTTACGACACGGAGTTTGGGTCAAGAATGAAAAGTTTTGAAGATTTACATTTTTCTCCAGCGTTGACCTTTTGGCTTTATTCCTTAATTAAGCAAAGACATGGCAGCAAACGGGAGTATTATGGGCCTGCTGTATCCCCAGGGTGATATGAGGTAGCAGACACAGTTAAGCTATCTCAAGACAACCATGTTCTCTGGAGTTACTTTATTGCTATTATAAAAAATCTTTATTATGGGAGAAAAATATGTATTTTTATGCTGGAAGAAGATGAAGATGACAGTTAGGCTGCTGAACGGTAGTTTCGGTTGAGCTTTGTGCCCACAGAGATTGTAAAACACCCAAGACTGGGGGAGGCCCCCACAGAATCTTAAGGATCCTAAAGGGGTATATTAATCTTGGTGAAATTCATCCTGGAACAGGCTGCCTTTAAGTGGCACTTTCCAGATATCAGGCTGTTTTATGAAACTGGAGAAAGTCCTGTTCCGCTGGCGAACAGGGCCGGCTTCGGGGGTGGGGCCCTGCCCGGGACCCCCCGGACACCCCGAGCCACAAGGCAGGCGGCATCTGCCCTCGTCTGTGCGGCTGGCTCGGTGAGGCTGCGGAAGCTTCCGTGGTGTTCGGCTGCTCCTTCGCCCGGGAGAGGAAAGGCACTCACCACCCACCCAAGGGTGCTCCTCCCCGCTGAGGATCCAGCACCCTTCAACTCGTGCCGGGCTCCGAGCGCATGGGCTGCCCTCTCTCTCCCTGCCACAGCCCCCTAGGCAGACTCTACTGACCCCTCTTGCCATCCGTCTTTACCAAAGGCTCCCTTTCGGAAAGACACTGGGGCAGGCGTTGGGCGCTGTGGTGAGACGCCACCCGGGCGCACCCCATCCCTGAGTGCCTGCCGCGAGCCTGGCTCCCCTCCAAGGCCAGCTCCCCACCGATGCCCTGAGTGCCTGCCGCGAGCCTGGCTCCCCTCCAAGGCCAGCTCCCCACTGATACATCCCTGAGTGCCTGCCGCGAGCCAGGCTCCCCTCCAAGGCCAGCTCCCCACTGATGCCCTGAGTGCCTGCCGCGAGCCAGGCTCCCCTCCAAGGCCAGCTCCCCACCAGTGCACACCCTGTGAGGCAGCAGTGACGGCTCCAGCCCTTGGGTCTCTGCCCCATCTGGGACCCTGTGTGGAGCTCCTGGCTCCTGGCTTCGGCCTGGCCCAGTTGCAGCCCTTGTGTGCATTTGGGGAATGAACCAGCGAGTGAAAGGTATCTCTCTCTGCCTTTCAAATAAATAAATAAATAAAAAATACATGATCGCTTAAACCTTTCATCATGGGGTTTTATGTGCTTACCTGCTAGCACATATGATTTATATTTACTTTATTCGTATTATTACATGTGTGTTATTCACATTTCTATCTTGCGGATGCCAGAGGCTGTCTTCTGCTGGCTTTTCCTGGCAGATTTTCTGGAAACTTCCTCCTGGAGGTCACCGTATCTGTCGTGTAGGCAGCTCCCCTGGGGCGGGGAGGGTGCACTGCTGGGTTCTGAACTGGCGAACTCTGGAGAACCAGGGTATCGCTAGCGTCTTTTGGTTGGCAAGAGAGTCGTGCTCTGGCCTGGTATGTTCCAAGTTGAGAGGGTGCCGGGGACGCCCTGTCCAAAGGGCACGGTCCCAGGACAGACTGTGCAGGGAGCCAGGGCCACTGCTCCCAGAGCCAGGCCACGTCTGCATCTTCAGCCCCCAGGCTAACCATGCTCATGAGGATTCCACCCCGAAGCGAAAACACAACCAAAGCAATACAGATGGAAGACGGAGAGTGACTTTTCAAAATGGTGGTTTTACCCCCACGTGGCCCAGCCTGTCTCCAAGGGAGCCTGTGGCCCTAGGGCTGCTGCTCGTGGCCCCCCAAGCCTGCCTCCTCCAAGTGGCCCCCAGTCCTTCCCCGCGGCTCACCGCCCCGCCTGCCAGACCGCACAGCACCTGTGTGTGCAGGCCAGCCCTCCCCGGATGCTGGCCCGCTCTCTCCTCCCTTTTCAGTCACCACAGCATTCCAGGGCTGCGGAGCAGTCTTGGGGCACAGCAGCCTCCCGCGAGCTGTTGGTGCAGGGCCTGTTGGTGTTGCCTGGTGAGGGGCAGCGGGAGATACGGTGTTTGCTTCTGTTGGAGCGCCCTGGCGCTGGGGGAGGAAGTTCCCTTTCCCCGGCCCTACCAAGCTGCAGGTGGAGGGCGCTGCTCGGCTTGGCCCCGTGTGTGTGTGTGTGTGTGTGTGTGTGTGAGCCAGCGGGTGGGGGCCTGCTGGGGGGAGGTTAGAGAAGTCCTCGTGGCTAATTCTGTTCTCTCACAGCCACAAATACCCAGGCTTTCCTTAGCCGTGGCACACTTCCTTTTTTCTTCTTTTTTTTTTTTTTTTTTTTTGACAGGCAGAGTGGACAGTGAGAGAGAGACAGAGAGAAAGGTCTTCCTTTGCGGTTGGTTCACCCTCCAATGGCCGCCGCACTGATCCGATGGCAGGAGCCAGGTGCTTCTCCTGGTCTCCCATGGGGTGCAGGGCCTAAGCACTTGGGCCATCCTCCACTGTACTCCCGGGCCACAGCAGAGAGCTGGCCTGGAAGAGGGGCAACCGGGACAGAATCCGGCGCCCCGACCGGGACTAGAACCAGGTGTGCCGGCGCCGCAAGGCAGAGGATTAGCCTAGTGAGCCGCGGCGCGTGGCACACTTCTAATGGGCGCCCGTCTCGTTTTCTGTCCCCTTAGCTCCTGGTATCCTGGACAGCCCGTGTCGTGCTGTCCATCCGCCCAGGCTGTGTGCCCTGGGATCGCGACGTCCCCATACCGTGGCCTGGGAGCCACTGCAGATGTGGGCATGCTTCCTTGTGTTGTGACAGCAGAACCTCAGGAGAGCCACGCCAGCGAGTGTTCCCCGAGCCGAGCTGCCAAGCCCGGAGAGTCCGACTTCCCCCATTTTCAGAGCTTACTGAGTTACAGGTGAGCTGCTCCCCGCGGTGCCCTTTTATCTGGAGGACCCAGGCCCCCACGCTGGAGCCAGGGGCAGAGCCTGCCTGCCTGAGCCGGTGTGAGCCGTGTAGGGAAAACTTGGTGCAGAGCTGGCCGGAACACAAGCCCTAATCTTCCTACTTCTGCAAGATTCTATCAAACGGCTTTCAAATAATGGGAAGTGTCTCGTCTCTGCGTGTGGTGGCGAATGCTGACTGCCCCCAGTGAGAGCCTGCAGACTGTCAAACACTTGCAATGCCACGTGCATTCCCAGGTCAGGGTACTCGGCCTTAGGAACAGAACGGACCAATGCAACTTAGCCGTGGGCGCGTGACTCCAGATAGAATGGGAATAGCCAGGAAACCTCAGGGCGGATACGCCATCTGTTATTTCTCATTACCAACACCAGCTTCTCATGATCCACTGTTTTGTTTTTGGATTGCTAAGAACTTGTAGAAAGCAGAATCGGAGCAAGTTGGGCAGCCGTTAGCACCTGCAGAGGCGACTCCCTGGCCATCGACACTGAGTGAGCAGCACCTAAAGAAAGAGTAGGATCACTAGGGAGAAATACAGAACTGGTCTCTCTCTCTGTCTCTGTCTGTCTCTCTCTCTCTCACACACACACACACACTCTGTGTCTGTCTGTCTGTCTGTCTGTCTCTCTCTCTCTCTCTCTCTCTCACACACACACACACACACACACTGTCAACCAGCTCCCGACCTTTGGCCTGGGGTGGAAGCCCCACAGAAGTTGGCTCACAAGACTGTCCTCCGTTGAAGGTGCTGGGGCTCTGCCTCTCGCCCCTGCCGGGCGCGTGTTCCTGGGGGATTCCCGGGCCACCGAGGGCCGGCAGAAGGTACTTCCCAGTCCGGCCTTGGGTGGTGAGCCAGGGCCGAGACCTTGTGCTCCAGAATTCTGGCCCAGGCTGGTTTGTGTTGGTCTTTGTGCGGTAGTGCAGTGCCTGGGGAGCGCTCACAGCAGGAGGGGCCTCTCAGGATTCTATTGTGATGTTTGCCTGGGCTCCCCCAACAAGCCGGGCTCCATCCCGGACTACACCCGCGGGGAAGCCAGAAGCCGGCGTGGGGGGTAACGAGGTAACATGGCGACGCATTTTAACCAGAATCCGCGGCTAAGGGGAGAAAACGCGTCCCCCGACCTGGCAGAGGCCAGCGCCCCAGCCGCGGGGCACAGGGTCCCGCCCGCCCACCTGCCCGTGGCGCGCGGCCGGCAGAGCCACCAGCTCCCCGGGGAGCCGGGCCCTCGCTCCTCCAGGATGGGACAGGATATGACAGCCCGGTTTGTGCGCCAGCATCCTTAATATTTCCTTCCTTTCAGAAGCAAATAGAGCGTTCCCTTATCTGAATGCTAATTTCCTAGTTAAAAACCCTCCCTTGCTGACAAGGGACTGAAAGAGTTTTAAATCACAGATGTAGAGTATCAAATGCAATAATGCTCTTGCAATAGTGCACTGAAGCCTCAATTAATTAACCCTTGGGCTAAGCAGGCAGGTACATGGCGGTGGCCGCAGGCGGTGGATGGGTGAGATTTAAATGTGCATCTCATTTCCCCAGCACGCAGCGCGCCGTTTGCTTCAGAAAGGAGTCATTTTGCACGCTCGCCTCATTTACTCGCCGCCTTAATCCCCCTAATTCCACCTGAGATCGGGGGAGAATTGAAAAGGAAGGGGCCGTGCGGGCTGGGCTTTTGCTGCGCGCGGTCCCCGGGGGCCGGGCCGCCAGGGGCTTCTCGCCCTCCTCCGGCGGTGGGGCGGTTCTGGAGGAGGGGCCGGGGCGCGGCCGGCGGCGGGAAGCCGGAGCCCGGGCGAGGCCTGCGGCGGGAGGCACGGCCTGCAGGAGGGCACGAGGGGCGCGGCCTGCAGGAGGCGGGGCGGGGGGGCGGCCCACGAGGTGCGGGGGTTGCAGGGTGTCTGGGGCGAGGCCTGCAGGGGTCGAGGGCGAGGCGAGCGCGGAGCACCTGGGCGAGGCCTGCAGGGGGTCAGGGGGTGCGGCCCACGAGGTGTGGGGCCTGCAGGGGGTCAGGGGGCGCGGCCCACGAGGTGCGGGGCTTGAAGGAGGCCGGGGCCGCGGCCCACGAGGTGCGGGGTTGCAGGGTATCTGGGGCGAGGCCTGCAGGAGGACGGGGGGCGCGGCTTGCAGGGGTCGAGGGCGAGGCGTGCGCGGAGCACCTGGGCGAGGCCTGCAGGGGGTCAGGGGGCGCGGCCCACGAGGTGTGGGGCTTGAAGGAGGCCGGGGGCCGCGGCCCACGAGGTGCGGGGCTTGCAGCGTGTCTGGGGCGAGGCGTGCGAGGGGCGCGGCCTGGGGGATCCCGCCGAGTTCGCGCTGCGGCCCCCGCGCGGCTGGGCCTGGCCCCGCGGCTCATTTCTCGCCGCGCGATTTACCATCTGTGAACGCGTCTTTAACCTAATAAAAACCACCCAGCTTTCGACTAACAAGGAAAGGAAACAGAGCTGGTGGCGGCCGGGGCGGCGGGCGTGATGGATGGGCGGCGCCCGGGGCGGCGGCGAGTGCATTAGGTGTCTAAGCGTGGCAATAGAGTAAATAGGCGTTTTATTTATCGCAGTGCCAGGGGCCTCTGAGCGGAAGAGCGCGCCTCCAAATTGAAATATAGCGGAGTTTACTCTCCTGATTAGGGCTACTGCGCGCGCCCAAGGCTATCCGCCGAGCGCGAGCCGCTGACACCTAATTGTCCCTGGATTAATGTGCGAGAGGCGTCGGGGCCGGCGGGGGCAGTGTCCGCCCGCGGTGACTTGGGGCCAGATTGGAGCTTATCCGTCAAAACGGGCCCGGGGCCCGCGAGCGTGCGCGGGGCCGGGCCGGGGCCGGCCGAGTACCGGGAGCAGGCAGACGGAGGAGGTGAAATAAATGCCTTCCCATTAATTTTTTTTCTGCTCTCTGCTCCCGAATTCGCAGCTATTAAGATAAATTTATGTGAATCAGGTCCTTCTCTCCAGAATCTTGTGACTTCCGCCTGTCTCCATATAAAATTTAATAACCCTGTTTGCGACTCCAATCATTCCCACAACAACACATTCAATCTGGGTTGCCACCTGTCTGGCTTTGGACGGCAGTGGCCGGCGTGGGCAGCTGGGTTCCGGCTTGTCGTGGGGGCTGGGGGCCGCTGGGCAGCCTGGCTGGTCCCTTTGCCCTGGGGCTTGGGGGAGCAGGCACTGCGGGGGACATGTGGAGGGCACAGAGGGCCCCTCCTTCTGCACTCGGGAGACCCAGCCCCCACCTTCCCGCAGCGGCCTCCTGGGTGGCGGCTCTCTTTAAAAAGCACAAGGGTGCAGGTGGACGAATAGGTCACAGTGGGAGAAGTTCTTTCGCTCGCTCGTTTTTCTTCCACAATTAGCCATTTTGGAAGGGGAGCAGTCACAAATACGTGAATGATGTTCCTGAATGTGTTTCTAACGCTCTCAGGTTTTATTGAGCATGAAAGTTGGTCTTTCCCGTGTTAAGGGCTGAGGAAGCTGTAGAACTAGCTGGTAGCTCAGTGGTGCAAAGTCGTATCATTTAAACTTGACATTTGCAATTTTTTGCCGTAAAATATTACTTTCTTTATTTCGAGACTTTAGTTGAAAACCTCGTAATTCCCTTTAAGCTCCATTTGATTGTCAATTGCACAACTCTCTCTAACGCTTAGGGCTTACGGTTTTCATACACACATGATTTATGCTTTTTGTGGCACATATGATGTTCCTCGGCAAGGCTCCCCTCACAGCCTCCTCACAGTGCTGCCTGCTAGGGAGGGGGCACCGCACGGTGGCCTGGCGGAGCGGCCTCATTCCCCGTCCTCCCGGGCTCCCGTGCCAGTCCGTTTGATGTCTTTTCAGGAAGCGGCGACCTCGCTCCCTGCACAGTTGGGGAACGGTGAAAGAAATTTCACTCGGGAAAATTTCAGTCTCCGGCCACAGAGAGCTCGTGCGTTGCCTCGTGTGTGGGGCGGGGTGGGTGGCAGAGAATGTTCGGCTGATCCAGTTGTTGTCAGCCACGGAGCTGGGTCTGCGCTGGGAAACCCCAGATGCACTTGTGGATGCCCACGTGGGTCCAAGCCGCTGACTGCCGCGTAACCCCGAGCTCACGCTCCACTCGGGCCCAGCGTCTCCGGGCAGGTGGACACTGTGTCCTGCAGGGCTGCTGTTGCGGGGTCAGGCCTGGAATCACTTTGCCGGTCCTGGTGCTGTCCTCCACACACCGTGCTCTGTGGGCTCCTGCAGCAGGAAGGGAGTAGGGTCCCTCCAGCCCTTCTCATCAATGAAGAAACAGCGCCACTACGGTCACGCGCCCTGGCGAGAGCCCCCCAGTGGAGTCATCCGGGTGTCGTCACAGGTGTCGTCCCAGCCAGGCCACCTTGTGAGAAACACGCAGCTGCTGCCGTCAGCCCTTGTCAGCGGTAGTTGTTCAGGCACTTACAAAACCAGTACAGAGTTCTAGGACGTGGCCACCTGGGGTTGACGTGACTGATTTGTGACGTGCTTTGAAATGGGGGTGATTCCTTGGCCATCGTACAGACAGCGTGAGACAGAGTGAGAATCCTGGGACGTTCTTGGTGTGTGGAAGTGTTGCTGTGCCCTGGTCCCTGCGGCTGGGTTACACTGCTGTGCCGTCTGCTGCTTCTGTCCTGGCTTTCTCCCTTCAGCTGTGGACTCAGAAGGAGGTGATGCGGGCTCTGAGAGGTTGAGTCCACCAGGGCTTGGTGAAGTAGCTCCCTGAGGGGCCGGCGCTGTGGCACGGCGGATTAAGCCGCTGCTTGTGACACCAGTGTCCCACACTGGAGGAGCCAGTTCAAGTCCCGGCCGCTCCACTTCCAGCTAATGCGCCTGGCAGGCAGCAGATGTTGGCCCAAGTGCTGGGGCCCGTGCCCAACCACGTGGGAGACCCGGATGGAATTCCTGGCTCCTGGCTTCGGCCTGGCCCAGCCTTGGCTGTTGTGGCCATTTGAAGAGTCAGCCAGTGAATGGAAGATCTTTCTGTCTCTCCTTCTGTGTCTGTCAATCTTCCAAATAAACACTCCTTTAAAAAAAAAAAAAACATATTGCATGGAGGAAATAGGACAACAGGCAGTGGAACTGATGAGCCCTTCTCTGGGCTCTCTGCGTCTCAGTGTGGCCAGTGACCAAGCAGTAGCCTGGCCTGCCGAGGAGAAGGTGGTATTTGGCAGGTGTTTTCGCAGCTGCTGCAAAGGTGGACTCATCTGTGTGTGACCAGCTCTTGGAGATCCAGCGAGGAAGCGTCTGAATTGTTAAGCGTCCGCCCCGTTGCTGTAGCTGGGTTTTCAGAGAAGTCACGTAACTGAAGTCAAATGATGTTAACCAGGACATAACGGGCCCACCGGGACCATAGGGTGCGACTGTTTAGGTCTCGGTCTAATCGGAAATGTGTGTGACGCTTGGGAGCTCAGGGGGGACGGGCGTCCCAGGGAGATGGCTGGGATCTGAACTGGGACCGTCACTGGGGCTGTCAGCCTGGAGTCTGAGCTGCAGGGGGCGTCGTCCGACCCGCACGCCTCCTCTGGACCTCACCCAGAGCTCCTGAGAGCGTCCACCAGGCATTTCTGGGAATAACTGGCCACTGCCAGACAATAGCCTATGCAGCTGGCTCCTAGTTCCCTAGACGAAGTGGTGGTCAGAGCTCTGTGAAAGGAAGGGAGAGAGGGAAGCAGCTCCCCAGTCGTCTCCAGGGCCCCTCCCTCACTTGTCCTGGGTGGCAGTGACCAAAGCCGTGTGGGAGTGAAGGGGCCAGTGGCCAAGGGGCAAGACCCCGAGATGGGGCAGGGGAGGGCACGAGTTATGTGGGGTGACCTGAGCAAGTCACATGCACACAGCCTCATGGATAGCCTCTGAACCTGCAGCCCAAGGCTTTCGTAAGGAGATCCGGGTCTCCCACGCCGGGGGGCACGGGGCCCGAGATCCGGGTCTCCCACGCGGGTGGGCAGGGGCCCTGGTACGTGGGCCGACATCTGATCGGTCCTGGCGCTGGGCCAAGGGACTCTGGTTCTTGCAGATGTGAGGTTTGTGGTCACTCATGTGCACTGACCTGAGCTCTGCTATTGAGGATGTGGACCAGGCCTGGAGAGCCCCCCGCAGCCGACCACGTGGGCCCTCCCCCGGCTGCACAGCCCTACTCAGGCCCCGTGAGACCGTCTTCCGTGTCACTGGTGCGCTGCCTTTCAAAACCACAGTGCTCTTCCGTAATGAACAGAGAGTTCATGGATTCGAAGTACACGGGTGTCCTAATTTTCTCACTGTTGCTGTGTCATGTCCTGAAGAAGTGTCAAGCAGCTGTGTCCATAGTAACATGGTTTTTCTTTACATTTTCAAGTTCTTAAATTGAAAATGAAGAATATATCAACTCAGTGGTCCTTTAGAACTGTGGATGGAGCTCCGTTCTCTAATACCACAAAGTTACAGCCTCGATGTGTTTTGTTATATTGAGTTGTAATTAGAGACGGCGAGGTACACTGTCTTGCAAATGTTTGGCAAGCGGTTTCTAGAAATTACTTTGTTTCGCCCGGTTTGCACGGAACTGGTTCCATTTCCATCTCAGGACTAGACCTTAAAGGCTGGTAAGCACTGCCTGTGTGGCGCTCCCTGGGACCTTGCATGCGTGGGTCGGCGGGTGGCATGGAGCGTGGGGATGGAGCGCCAGCCCCTCCGCCGTGCAGGACTGCGTGCCGCCTGCGCTCGGGCAGGCAGGCGCTCCGCCTTCCGCCGGGCAGCCTTCGTCCGACACAGCTTGGTACTGGTGTCCTGTGCTTCTCGGAGAGGGCTGTTGACTGAGTGGACGCCGCTTGCGGTAGCTGCTCTGAGCTCCAGCGGTGGCGTTTCCTGCGACTGATTTTGTGCGGCACCTTTTGTACTTGAGAAATCCCCAAGCACTTAGCAAAGCAGTGAGCGAATGGATGCTGTTGCTGATGGCGCAGGCCACCCAGCGGCGGCACGGACTGCGGCCACTAGCAAGGCTTCAGATTCACAGCTCTCCAGAGGGCCTGCTGGCCAGGGCATAAGGCCCTGTCCAGTCTTGTAGGGGCTCCAGGCAGGACAGGACCCACAGCTACGCCGACCGGCATCTGAGCCCCCCAGGACGGAGTAGATGGGCACTGTGGGGGGCTCCGGACCAGCCACGTCCTCCCTGAGCCTCTCGCTCTGCCCGCTGGCTCCGTGTCCCTCTGGTCAGAGGTCTGAGGCTCTGACTTCTTGCGTCTTTCTTGTGCCCCGGATAGGTGCCGGGTATTGTGACCCTGGTGTGCCCTGTAGAGGGACCTTTGCTGGCTTCAGTCCTGGCTTCGTGCAAAAGCCAGCCAGGGGCATTGCCACAAGTGCGCCCTGTGTTTCCTGGGACGGGACAGCATCCTAAGGGCTGCTCTGGCCCTGGTCCTCAGTGTTTGTGGAGTGAATACATGAAAAGGAAGTTTTTTTGTTTGTTTGTTTGTTTGCTTGTTTGTTTGTTTGTTTTTACCACCAGAGAACAGCAGATTCCAGTCTAGGATTAGGGGTGTTCACAGCCCAGCCCTGTCTGCCTTAGTGAGAACGGAGCCTAAGCCAGCATGGTCTCTGAGAAACAGCCAAAGTGGGACACAAGTCGTGCCCTTCTTGTCTTCCTGGCCTTTTCTCCCTGGTGTGGTATAGAAAGCCGAGGCTGCAGGTTGGGCCAGGAGGGAGAGGAGAAAATATTGGAGTGTTGTGGGGTGGGGCTTCCAGGTTCTTGTCCCCTGAGAACCAAGGAATTAGAGGATGAGATGTGGACAAGGGTTAGCAGAGGAGGAAGACTTAACAGCAGAGTGAGGGTGCACACTCAGCAGGGAGTGAGCTGCACCCCATAAGGCTCAGGGCCACCCTTCATGTGATCTGGAGCCATGGGGGTGGAGATTTCCAGGAACTTGCCCAATTTGGGGCATTTTTCAGAGGTCTTGGAAGTGTCAGGGCATCAGGTGCATGATGGGAGTAGGAGTGTCGGCCATGCTGTGATGTAACGAGATTGTAACAGGCCACCGGGCCAGCAGCCATACTGCATATCTTGGGGCTTTGCTACAATAGCAGTTTCAGGCTGCCAGGGAGGAGCTGTGGAGACAGCCCTGGGAGGAGGGGGGCTATGTATCTCCTCCAGCTCTTCCCCTGTTCTTCCTTAAGCTCAGAGGGAGAATGGGGGGTACCCACCCCGAAGAATGAAGCAGAGGGGACTCAGGGTGGCCGGGAGATGCCGCGGGCAGGGTGAGGCCGGCACGCTCTTCCTAGCACCCCAGGCCATTCTCGCCCTCGTTTTCTCAACTGGGAGCTTCCTTGATGTCCTTGGGAGGAAGTCACATGTGGTGCCCAGCCCTGCACATGGCTGCTCACAGGACTGCAGCCGGTCCTTTCTCCTACCGGCTGCAGAGGCGGCCGGCTCTGGCACAGGGGAGCATGCATGTGGGATTGGCGGGAGGCTGCAGAGGCGAGCTCCAGACGTCGGCAGTGATGGGAAAAGGCCACTGACACAGCACTGAGGATGGGAGAATCTTGGGGACCCAAAGGAAACCCAACAAGCCTCTAAGTCCCAAGGCTCCCTCAGCATTGCACAAATCACGCGACCGTCTCCGGCCCTGGAGCCAAGACAGCTTCCAGGAGGCTGGCGCCATGGGCACCGACTGCCCACGACCATGGGGGTGGGGAAGGCGAGGAAGAGAGACAGTTTTTTCCCTCGTGTTTTAAATGGAAATCAGTGTCCGAGTATTCCTGGAAGTTCTTCAGGTTCATTAACAAGGTCAAAACCAATGTTATTTTACTGTTTGGAATCATTTTTGGCGGAACAATGAAAAGAAACCATAGTAGAAGTAGTCTTAATATAATCATTTTCTTTTCATTGTTCTTTATGGGAAAATAATTTGGCCCGAAATTTAGTGGTCCCTTCAGGGAGGTGATATCTTAAAAAGGTGGTGTGAAGGACAGGTTTTACTGTGCTTTAATAGGCTTACAGATTAGTATAAATCTTAATATTCATAATCTTTACCATTCTGTTCTCAATATCTGCTCCGTCTATACATCTATTTATAATGTATGTTTCAAACACAAGAGATCCTTGATTTTTATGGAATATTCTGATGGTGCTACAGGGACAGCCACTTGACCTAGTTAATAAAAATTAAGAAAAAAAAAAAAAAGAGCCAAGAGGTCAAATTTATGGGTCCTCAGCTCCTGCAGATGGAGTTTGCAGATAAGGCGGTGGGCCGGAGCGGGGCCGGGTGCCGGCCGGCCTGGCGGGGCACCAGCGCGGCCCGGCGAGCTGCAGGGGATCAGGCCGGAGTCTTCCCAGCGAAGCGGGGCAGGGTCTCGTCTCCGTGTGCTCACGGAGCGTGTGCTGGTCACTTAGCAGGAGCTTCCTGATTGAATAGACTAGAAACCGTGTAGCTGGGCCGGCCCCGCACGCTTAGGGAAGCAGAAGCTGACCTGCTCCTTGTGGCTGATGGAGGGAGACGCTGTCTATCCGATTTCAGTCTTAATTCGGACTCCTGGATTCCAGGGTTTCCCATCACATTTTGATGCTGTGCACATTGACAAAATGAATGAATTGCCTCTGTATAAAATCGATACCTTATGCATAGGTACATAAATATTTTTACTGATTATAAAAGTAATGCATCCTCATTATAGAAATTACCAAATATGGGGAAAAACACGCGCGCGTACACACACACACACATATACACACATATACACACATCGCTGCTGCCACCTGCTCTCGGCCCAGAACACACACACACACACACACACACACCGCTGCTGCCGCTTGCTCTGAGCTGCGCTGCTCTTGACCCAGAACACACACACAGAGACACACAGACACATGCACACACACACACACACACACACACCCCACTGCTGCCGCCTGCTCTGAGCTGCGCTGCTCTCGGCCCAGAACACACACGCACCCCTCCCCGCCGAACAGACTCCGTGAGCTCCACTGTGGGAAGCCAAAGCTGGGCGTTCGGGTGTTTTCCTGTTGTAAATGTACAAACATCGTTTTATGTAAGTCTTTGCCTTTCACAAGGTCTCCCTGGGAGCTGGTCCCAGAGACAGAATTACTGGATGAAATGAAATGAACATTTTTAAGGTTTTTGAGACACGCGCCCAAGCCACTTTGCGGAAAGCTCAGGCTGGTTTATAGCGTACGCTTAGTGGGGCTCAATGCATCTCACCCCCATACGCTTAGTGGGGCTCATTGCATCTCACCCCCATCACTGAAGACGTGGCTTCATATTTCTGAGCTGTAACCTGAGACTCGGTTGTGGTTCAGCCACAGTTTGTCTGTGCCAGCTGGGCCAGGTCTTCCAGTTAATTCAAATTAGGCTGATAGGATTTTAAACATTTATATTAACTGAAAAAGAGAAGAACTTAAAGAATTTCCCATGCATTTTCCTTACTTTGACACCTTTTTTTGGTAATTGGAAAAGAGAGAGAGAGAGAGAGAGCCCTGGACTTTCTTATTAGAAAAGTGAGGCTTTCAAGGTATTTATATGCCTTGCTTGTGTAGCTTGCAAGGCATATAAATTGAATTCTACCTTGGTCCTCTGAGATATCCACATAATTCAAAAAGTTCATGCAACATGGAATTAAAAATGAAGTTTATTTTAGTGCAAAACCACTTTGAGACCCGAGCGAATGAGGGGTCTTCACATCGGTAATGCAAATGTATATTTTGAAAGACCTATGTGTGAACTTGGGACACTTTGGCACCAGCACCCATTTATGTTAAGTCCATGTTGAGTTAAACTTCTTCCTGGCATTGGTGCTGCATGTCGGGTGCAGAGGCCGGGGTCTCTCGGGGCGGAGCTTGGCGCCTGGCCCACACAGCTGCCACCATGGCTCTGGGGTGGGGACGTGTGTGCTGCACCCAAGCCCCAGGCAGGACAGGCAGAAGGCCCTGTCGCAGTCACAGCCAGGTGGAGACTGGGGCTGGTCCAGGCTGGGTGGGGTCCCCAGGGGCTCTTTTCTACCTGACTGGAAGCTAGACCCCACTTCCGCAAAGGGGAGCTAAGGACCACCACGGGTCTCGTCCTCTGCCCCGGGCCTGCTTTAGCGCGGCCTCTCCCAGGAGGTGGAGCTCCTGGTGCCGCAGAGGAGCTGGCCCCCAAGAGGTCCAGGGAGCACTGGCTGTGGCTGGGGCCTGGGGAGAGGCTGTGAGGCTCAGGGCTCCGGGCCTTCAGGAGGGCGGCCACAGCAGGAGTGAGCTCCAGCCGGCGTCAGGCAGCTGTTCTTGCTGGATTGCAGAGTGGGGTGATACAGCAGGGGCCCCCACGGCAGTGCCACTGCGCGCCGTGCGCCTTGCTAAGGACGTCTGTCTGGTTTCCTTGTAGGCAGAAGCATTGCTGGCTACCGGCCTTACTGTCATCGTGGGGAGTACCGGGAAGCAGCCTGCATGAGGGGGTAATTTCACGTGCAGTTGGCGAGACGCCGATTACGGAGGCCTTGGGTGGGTTGAGGTCGCCGCACAGGGCCCAGGGCTAGCGAGGGCCGCGGCAATGGTTGCTGTTTTTAAACAGAGGAGGGAAGCTGACAGCACGCGGGGTCTAGGCGTGAGGTGGTAAGCTGTGTGCATACTGGAGAAGGGACTGGTGGCGCGGGGCTCTCACCCCGAGGCCCAGGGCCCGGCACAGCCAAGTGGAGGCTCTGCACCTGTGCAGGCCAGAGAGGGGCCATGGCCGCTCCCCTCGAGCAGAGCCCACGGGGCCCTCCCTGGGCGCCGCACACCCTGAACCTGGTGGCCTCACCCGATCCGCATGAAAATCAGGGTCGTGGAAGCCACTCCCCAGTGCTGGCTCGCCTGTGCCTTCGGCACTGGGGTCCACAGCAGTCTCTGAGCCGCCCCGGGCCTCATCCTGGTGGCTGGGGCTGGCAGGTGCCCAGGCTGACACACGTGAACCCATGGCTGTGGAGCGCCGCTGCGAATTCAGCTTCCATGATGGACAGCCCCCCATGGCCACACCCCCACGCACCCCAGCACATACCCACCCAACCCTGCCCGGCAGGAACCGGGAGTCCTGGGTGCGGGAAGCGCACTCACAGGCCCCGCAATGCGCTGGGGGCGGTTTGCTGAGCAGTGCGCCTGCGGCTGACGTCAGAGCTCCTGGCAGAGAGGGCCCAGGCCCACGGCTCCCCCGAAGGCTGGCTGGCGGGAAGATGCGGAGGTTTTCTGCCAGCCAGCGCCCTCCCCGCGCAAGCAGAGCGTGGTCTGGCCCGCGGCTCGGGCTGTTTCGGTGTCGTGATGATTTATGAGCAGGGCAAATAGAAACATTGCGGACCGCACTATCATTGATCATGTAATTACAGAGTAGCGGACGGCGGCCTGTCCTCGGCTCCGGGCCTCAGTTTCCTGGCCTGCGGTGGGGGGGTCCTGGGTCTGGAAGGCTCCTCAGCCCCAGCTCCAGCCCCGGAGAGTGGGTGACGCGGAGGCTGTGAGCCCTGCAGGGAGTGGCCGTCCTGGGCCCCAGTTCCGCCAGTGCCGCTGCCGTCTGTGCCTGGCTGACTGTGACAGTGGGTTTGGAGACAGCCCCGGCTCCTGAGGGTCAAGGTGATGCCGTGTGTGCACCCGGGAGGGGGGAGCCCGCAGTGCCTGGCCTGCTCTGCCCCTGGCTTCTCTCTCCTTTGCCTCCACAACCTCTCTTGTCTCCTGACATGCGCTCCTGCCACACAGAGCCAGCAGGCGCTGTATACACCTCAAGGGAATCAAAGGACTCAGGTCTCAGCTGTGAGTGGCGGATGCCAGGCCCAGCCCTCGTGTGCACGGCCTCGGCCGAGCCAGGGCACTCGGGACACGGAGGGCACCGCTCATACTTCTGGAGCCTGGGCGCCCCTGATCCCCGGGCCAGAGCCCGGCAGGCGTGTTCTTGCTGCGTTGTGTGACGGAGGCCTCCCCTGGAAGAAGCCACAGGGGAGCACCGGGGACCCAGCACGAGCTTGGGAGGGGCCCACGGTGTGCCACAGCGGGGGCTGCAGGCAGTTCCCGCTCCTTCTTGGCACACGCGTGTCTGCTCCGCTGTCCGGCCGCCTGTCTCCGCGCACACGCGTAGCCATGGGGTGTGCCTCTGTTTCTCTGTGTGCTGTGACCAGGAGGGCTGCGTTCTTCTCCCAGGGCTCTCTGGCGAGCTGCCGCTCGTCCCCGCTGCGGAGTCTCGCTCGCTCTGTGCCATGTCCTGCTTGTTTTGGAAGAGTTTTCTTCCGGGGCTCCCGCACGTTGAGCCGGCCTTGCTATGGATGAGTTCTTTCGCGTGCTTGCCTTCTCCTTCCCGCACACCCAGACAGCTCTGCGTGATGTCCTCTGCTTCCAAACGCACACAGCGTTTGGCCTGCGGTGGGGGGGTCCTGGATCTGGAAGGCTCCTCAGCCCCAGCTCCAGCCCCCGAGAGTGGGTGACGCGGAGGCTGTGAGCCCTGCAGGGCGTGGCCGTCCTGGGCCCCAGTTCCGCCAGTGCCGCTGCCGTCTGTGCCTGGCTGACTGTGACAGTGGGTTTGGAGACAGCCCCGGCTCCTGGAGGCTGCCAGCGTGAACACTGATCCCAGGCCGGCGCTGCAGCTCACTAGGCTAATCCTCCACCTGCGGCGCTGGCACACCGGGTTCTAGTCCTGGTCAGGGCGCCGGATTCTGTCCCGGTTGCTCCTCTTCCAGGCCAGCTCTCTGCTGTGGCTCAGGAGGGCAGTGGAGGATGGCCCAAGTGCTTGGGCCCTACACCCACATGGGAGGCCAAGAGAAGCACCTGGCTCCTGGCTTTGGATCAGCGTGGTGCGCTGGCCTCAGTGGCCATTGGGGGGTGAACCAATGGAAAAGGAAGACCTTTCTCTCTGTCTCTCTCACTGTCCACTCTGCCTGTCAATAAAAAAAAAAAAAGACTGATCCTGGGGTGGGCACACGGGCACCTGAGAAAGGCCTCGGCACACCCCTGCAGCCACACCGGCTCCTCATGGAGCCAGGTCCCCGTGGCACAGAAAACGGGAACAGGGTCCAGGGCTGGGCTGCCCGGCACCGCTCTCTTCCGGCCCAGAGCATCAGCTGCAGGTCCAGGCGCCGTACCTGCCAGTGAGGGGGCCGTGGGGGCTCCAGATCTCGCCCCAGCCGTGTGTGGGCACCAGGATAAACCGAGCACCAGCCGTGCAGGGTGAGCGCACAGAGCCAGCCGAGTGCCACGGCCTGGCTTTCCAGCGCACGCCTTCTCTCTCTCGCCGTGCTGCTCCGGTGACAGCAGCGTGGCTTCCGCTCCTCTGCTCGGAGCGCCATCTGCAGAACGCGCCGCTCCCGGGGTTCCGCCTCCTGTGATGGAGACGCCGTAGCCACCATGGAACAAGTGCTGTTCTTTGTGCCAGGAGACGCCGAGGCGCCGTGGGCTCCGCATGCTGTGTGTGGGCTGCACTGGCCAGAGCCCCCGGGGGAACCAGGCGTCCCCTCCCACGGCTGCTGCAAGTGTCACTGAGTTGCTCAATGCCAAGGACAGCAGCCTTGGTGCAGCCTCCACTCCCGCCCTGGGTCAGCATCTGGTGACTCCTCAGGGTGGGGCTCCCCGGGGACGCACTCTGCAGGACGAGCCCAGCCCAGTGCCCCCTGGGCACCTGCCGGGGCAGCTGCCTGGCCTCTGTGTCTGATTCCTTCGTCCCCTCAGGAGGGACTGGAGGGACAACCTCCAGGAGGCCCCGTGCTGGAGGCCTTGGCCCCATCCGCCTCCCGAGGCGCCTGGGCCGCGCCCTGAGGCTGTGCTGCCGCGTGGAGCGCGAGTCCTACATCCGAGTGTGGGTTTCTTTTCTCCCCTGAGAACATTGTACTCATCGGGCCACAACAACTCCGAGACTTGGGGACAGCAGGTGCAAAGCAGGAAAAGGCGTTCACGTGCGTGAACGTCGTGAAAGAATTGTGCCTCAGAACATCGTTTTAAAAAACCGAAACTCCAAAATGTCACTGTGAAAATCAGACCTGGGAAGAACGCACCGTTTTCTCAAGTGGAGCTTCATTATTGGGAGCTCCGAGGCGAGCGGCAGTGTTCCGAGGCTGGTTCGGGGCGTGTGTGCCTGGGGCGAGGGGATCATCAAAGAGTTCCTGCAGAACGTGAGGCAGCTGCGCATGGAGTTCCAGTATTTTTGCACTAAAATAGATTTGCCTTTTAAAAATATTTGAGTGGGAGAGAAGAGAGGAGAGGAGAGATTGACCTTTATCCACAGGTTCACTCTCCAAATGCCCCCAACAGACAAGCCTCCCCTGTGGGTGGCAGGAACCCAGTTACTGGAGCCGCCGCTGCTGCCTCCGGGGGTCTGTGTCAGCGAGGAGCAGCAGTCAGGAGCAGAGCTGGCCGTGAACCCCGGAATTCCGGTGTGGGGCACAGGTGCCTTAACCTCCGCTAACCCGGGCCTGTTAGCTGTTTTGAGAATCCAGCTGTTTATGGAAGTGGAACACGTAAGCATTTCCCCTTTCGGATGCAGATTTTAGTTTTCCTGCAAGTGCAGAGAATTACATTTTCTGCCTTTGTTTTCACACCAAGTGCTTGGAGGCTGACTCAGGAAACAGTTTTTTTTTTTTTTTTTTTTTCCAAACATCCAAGAAAGAGGAGCCCAGTCCGCGGGCCGGGCCACTGCCTTTCCCGGTGCTTTGCTGCCTCCTCCGCAGAGCAGGGCTCGGAGAGGCTGGGGGAGGAGCAGCCGTGTGGCTGGCGCTCTGTTTTCATTTGTTTGTCTGCAGATCCAAGAGGCCTGTTCTGTTCAGCAGCCCAGGCGCCCTCCCCTGCTCCATCGCTGGTCTGTAAAGTAAATGGCAAAAGCTACCAAAGCCGGGCTACATCCTCATAGCGACTGCTTAAACCCATTACTTTCTCTTTTAATCAAATCACTGTTGTGTCAAAATACGCGATTCTCGCCATGCATCTCCCGGCTTGTCACAGGTCACCGGCTGCACCTTGAAGACGTGTGCTGTCCTCGGCGCCTTCCCGCCTGCCGGACCGCTCCGCACCCAGCCTGGTCATTGTTCTATGCACACGGAGCTCTAATTAATACACACATAATGGCAAAGAGAACCTGCGCTTTCCAGAGAGAGGCAGGGGGAATGGCTGCTGCCTCGCTACGCCGAGCTACATTCGGACGCCGCAAGGCGGGCGTTGAGATGGACGGACGCATCGCAATGATGGTCAAGAGAAAAAGCAGCCCCTCAGAATTCCCTGCTGCTGAGTTACTGAGAGATCTCAGCCTTTATTCTTCTGCTTCAAGAAATGTTTCAAATGAAGCCAGCAGAGGGCCAGGAAGGGAAACAGTAATTACGTTTAAACAGCAACACTTCACCAGCATAAAATATTTGTGCAGCCCCTTAAACATGAAGTTAAGTGCCAGGGGCTATTTTCATTGTTTAATGTATTAAGTAAATAAAAATGTATCTAAGATGTGGACACACAATTAGTTTTGAGTTATTTATCCTGGAGTTTGTATGGTTTAGAAAAACTCCATCTTCCTGGCTGCTGCTGTCCTAATGCATTTAACTTCAGCCATCAGCTATGATTAAACACCTGCTGTTGTGGGAAACAAAGCAAGCTAATCCAATATGTATTTCTGACATCTTAAATATCACCCGGTCCCCTGACATCAGGCACAGCTTTTCAGCAGGATGGAATTCCAGAGCATATTTTTCTAATTTATGGATGGACAATAAATCAAAATTAAGCCTTGGGCAATGAAATATACATCAGTGCAGAATGAACTGACTGCAAACGAGGGCCCTCCACAGCCGAGGGAAAGGCTCTGCTAATGGAAGCCTGAGCCGCACACCCGGGCGGGGAATTCAGGGAGTCTGTTTCACACTTTGTCCCCATAAAAACAAAACGCAGGGGTAGGGGGTGAAAACTCTTTGCTCTCCCAAGCCCAGTGGCAGGGGACCGTTTGCAGTTTCTGGTTTTTTTTTTTTTTTTTTTTTAAGGCTCCGTGTGCGGGTGATCAGGAGGCACTCTCCGCTGCTCTCTTTCTGACGTCCAGTGTCCAGGTGCGGTTTCGGTTTGCCCTTGCGGGAGAGGGGACAAAGCTTCTGTTGAGGACCTCAGTATCCTGGGGGAGGGCGCTGTCCAGTGCTGAACTAGGCTTCTCGGTCTTGACCTCTAGCCACCAGCCCGGGACCTGCGGGTTAGGAGTGACCTCGGAGCGGAGACTCATGGGAACTTTGTGGGAGGGGCCAATCCTGGCTCTGCCCACCTGGCTGGGCCACCTCAGGCCCCGGCCGAGGTCCTGCTGGAGCCACACTCCCGGTTTCTCTTCCTGGCCCTCTGCTGCCCAGTGACCCAGTGACCGAGCCTGCCAGGACGACCGTCGTGCTCATGGGGGTGATGTTAGAAGTGGCGTTTAGCGGTCTGGCACGTGGCCACACTCCTGGGTTGTCACTGCGGCCCTGCCGATGGGATTAGGACAAGTGTTGTTTCAGCGTTCAAGACGGGGGTATGCGGCCGTCAGAAAACTCGGAGCTTTGGTGGAGCAGGTGAGAGTGACCTGCTGACTGCAGGTGGCCTCCCGGGTGGCTGCCCCACTCCAGCGGCACAAGTCCCTTCCGGTTGTCCCCCACCCAGGGCACTGCGTGTACAAGACGTTGCGCCTGTGGCTTCCTGTGTTGCTGGCTTCCTCGTCTGCCTGGTACTTACTTGTGAACAATTGTGTGTATAGACTCATGCCGCTAAGAATATCTATTTTACATGATTAAAACCAATACTAAAAGAAACAGTGTGGGTTAGGAATGACCCTGTGTTTGAAAACTCGGAAAGGCAGGACACTTGAGGAATGTGTTAAAGTCAGCACCTCTGGGGGCCAGTGGTCATACACATCGGCTCCTGAGTGCGCCCTGTGGCCAGAGTCCTGGGCGTGCCGGCCGGGGAGGGCTGTGTCCGTGCATGCACACATGGGCCTAAAAAGCAGTGGTGCCCACTCTCACCTGGAGCCTTGCAGTGTGCACTGCAGCGGTCTCCGAAGCTCTCGCTGTGGCATCGGGAGGGCGCGCCGAGGTCGGGAGCGCGTGTGGGTGACACTGAACAGAGGCGGGAGGATGACTGAGCTGCAACTTCTGCGAAGAACTGAACCCTTCAGCACCTCGCACCGCAAATCCTAGCCGCTTTGCTTCTCGGAGTTCCTGCGTTTATGGGGAGGTTTGGGTTAGGCCCCGAGATTCAGGCCAGGTGCGGTAGCCTTGGCTTGTGTTCCCCATGCGGAGAGGCTGCTCCCGATCCCCGGAAGGAAGCGGGCTAGCCGTGGGTCGGACGGGCAGGGGGAATGGGGAGGAAGGCCCTTCCCGGCAGCGCGGCCTTGGGGTCTGGGCCGCCCGTGGATCCCAGCGCGGGTCCTCGTCCTGGGCCTGCAGTTTCCCGTGCCGCTGCCTCGGAACCATCGGCGGCTGCTCTGGGGCTGGAGGGCCGTGTTCTCCCGCCCTGCCTCGTGGCTGAGGTGCGCGTCAAAGCTGCAGTTTGGATTCTGTTCTTCGTGTTTTCCTCGTGGGGTGAAGTTCACGGAAGTAACGTTCAGGCGCGCCGCGCAGTGCTGGTTATTGCATTCACCCCGCGGTGCAGCCACCGCCTCGAGCGAGCTCAGAGACATCTCCGTGACCCTCAGGGAGCCCTGAACCCGGGGGCAGCCGCTGCCTGTCTCCCGCCTCCCAGCCCCTGGCGACAGCAGCCTGCCCCGGAGCGTTCGCAGAGGTGGTGGCACACGGTGTGTGATTCGGTGTGTCTGGCTGCTTTCCCTAGCATTATGTCACGTATGTTCTCGCGTGCTGTAGCAGGCGCCAGCGCCTCCCTGCACTGCACAGCCGAGGAGGACCCTCTTTATGGTCCTGCCGCTGGGACTTGACCCCCGATGGGCGATGGGCGCCTGGGTCGCTCCTGCTGTTATGGGTGCTGCTACCATGCAAATGTGTGTGAGGATCGGTCTCAGTAGCTGTTTTCAGTTCTTTGGGGTCATGTCCTGTCTTTTAAAATAATCTTCCTGTTCTGACATAATTTCAGATTTAAGGGAAGGCTGCAGAGGTAGCACAGAGAGCTCCCACACCCACCGCCCAGTGTCCCTTCACATCAGCATCTTCTATACCCACAGGACGCCTGCCGGAGCTCAGGGCCCACGCTGTTAGCTGCCGGCAGCAAGCTCTGGATTTCCCTAGCTTCCCGCTGGCTTCCTTCGTCATTTAAGTCCCCGGCTGACGCCGCTGTAGTCACGGTCCCTGGTCTCCTGGGGCAGCGATGCTTGCACTTGCTTCTCCCGTCCCTCCCTTGCTTCTCCTTTCCTCCCTTGCTTCTCCTTTCCTCCCTGGCTTCTCCTTTCCTCCCTGGCTTCTCTTTTCCTCCCTGGCTTCTCCTTCCCTCCCTGGCTTCTCCTTCCCTCCCTGGCTTCTCCTTCCCTCCCTTGATTCTCCTTTCCTCCCTGGCTTCTCCTTTCCTCCCTGGCTTCTCTTTTCCTCCCTGGCTTCTCCTTCCCTCCCTGGCTTCTCCTTCCCTCCCTGGCTTCTCCTTCCCTCCCTGGCTTCTCCTTCCCTCCCTTGATTCTCCTTTCCTCCCTGGCTTCTCCCATCCCTCCCTGGCTTCTCCCATCCCTCCCTGGCTTCTTCCCTCCCTGGCTTCTCCTGTTTTCTTCCCCTTTCTCTGTCACGGCTGAGCTTTAGTCCAGGACTGCTCACTCTGCAGTTGAGCCGCTAAGTCCGTCGCCTCATTTTCCTCGTGTTTCAGGAGCGTGGCTGTTCTACCGAATACGGGAAGGGTGATGTGTGGAATGTGCTTCGGCTTGGCCCTGTCTTACGATGCTTCTTGTGATCAGCCAGAGTTTGGGGGAAGCAGTCTGGAGAGCCTGCCCTCCCAGCCCCTGCGTCTGGGGCACACACTGTCACCAGGTCTCAGCACTGGCGACGTTGGCCTTGACCGCCTGGCTGTGGTGGAGTTTGCCAGGGGTCCTTCTTAAGTCCCTCCCACCTCTTCCAGCACACAGAGGACCTGGAATCCACTGCGCGGCGCGGCCACGGGAACTCTAGAATTCTTCCAGAGGGGAGCTTGTCTTTCCCTCGGTCGACTCATTCCATCATGAGCTCACATCAGTGTGGACTCAAGGGGATTTATTTTCTAGTTCATGTCCTTTTTAGGTCTTGCCACCAGCTTGTTGGGAAATGGGTGGATGTGGAGTGCTCTTTGGAAGACTTCAAAAAAGGAGACCTTAAGTTCAGTATAAAATTCAGCAGCCAGGGAGCAGGAGAGGGGACTGTGTGACCTGTACCAGGAGCAGGAGAGGGGACTGTGTGACCTGTACCAGGAGCAGGAGAGGGGACTGTGTGACCGGTACCAGGAGCAGGAGAGGGGACTGTGTGTGACCCTGTACCAGGAGCAGGAGAGGGGACTGTGTGACCGGTACCAGGAGCAGGAGAGGGGACTGTGTGACTGGTACCAGGAGCAGGAGAGGGGACTGTGTGACCTGTACCAGGAGCAGGAGGAGGTGACTGTGTGACCTGTACCAGGAGCAGGAGAGGGGACTGTGTGTGACCTGTACCAGGAGCAGGAGAGGGGAATGTGTGACCTGTACCAGGAGCAGGAGAGGGGACTGTGTGTGACCCTGTACCAGGAGCAGGAGAGGGGACTGTGTGACCTGTACCAGGAGCAGGAGAGGGGACTGTGTGACTGGTACCAGGAGCAGGAGAGGGGACTGTGTGACCTGTACCAGGAGCAGGAGGAGGTGACTGTGTGACCTGTACCAGGAGCAGGAGAGGGGACTGTGTGTGACCTGTACCAGGAGCAGGAGAGGGGAATGTGTGACCTGTACCAGGAGCAGGAGAGGGGACTGTGTGTGACCCTGTACCAGGAGCAGGAGAGGGGACTGTGTGACCTGTACCAGGAGCAGGAGAGGGGACTCTGTAACCCTGTACCAGGAGCAGGAGAGGGGACTGTGTGACCTGTACCAGGAGCAGGAGAGGGGACTCTGTAACCCTGTACCAGCAGCAGGAGAGGGGACTGTGTGACCCTGTACCAGCAGCAGGAGAGGGGACTCTGTAACCCTGTACCAGCAGCAGGAGAGGGGACTGTGTGACCCTGTACCAGGAGCAGGAGAGGTGATGTGTGACCTGTACCAGGAGCAGGAGAGGTGATGTGTGACCTGTACCAGGAGCAGGAGAGGGGACTGTGTGACCCTGTACCAGGGAACAGGAGAGGGGACTGTGTGACCTGTACCAGGAGCAGGAGGAGGGGACTGTGTGACCCTGTACCAGGAGCAGGAGAGGGGACTGTGTGACCTGTACCAGGGAACAGGAGGAGGTGACTTGTGTGACCCTGTACCAGGGGCAGGAGAGGGGACTGTGTGACCCTGTACCAGCAGCAGGAGAGGGGACTGTGTGACCCTGTACCAGGAGCAGGAGAGGGGACTGTGTGACCCTGTACCAGGAGCAGGGGAGGGGACTGTGTGACCTGTACCAGGAGCAGGAGAGGGGACTGTGTGTGACCCTGTACCAGGAACAGGAGAGGGGACTGTGTGTGACCCTGTACCAGGAGCAGGAGAGGGGACTGTGTGTGACCCTGTACCAGGAGCAGGAGAGGGGACTGTGTGACCCTGTACCAGGAGCAGGAGGAGGTGATCCTTGTGACTCCATGCCTTAGGAGCTCTGGGGACAGTTACTGATAAAAATTGGACGCCTTTCATTGCATATGTTTTATTTTATTTTAAAGTTTATTTATTTGAAAATCAGAGTTACAGAGAGAGAGAAAGGTCTTCCATCTGCTGGTTCACTCCCAAATGACAGCAACTCCCAGAGCTGAGCTGATCCGAAACCAGGAGCCAGGAGCTTCTTCTGGGTCTCCCATGTGAGTTAGGGGTCCAAGAACTTGGGCCATCTTCTACTGCTTTCCCAGGCCATAGCAGAGAGCTGGATCTGAAGTGGAGCAGCTGGGACAAGAACCGCCACCCGTATGGGATGCCGGCACTGCAGTCCAGGGCCTTAAGTCACTGCACCACAGCCCCAGCCCCACATTGCATATATTTAGAGGACTTGGTTGATGCTGGCCTTGGTTTTCAGATGCTTCATTCAGTGCTATTTTCATTGATGAATTCTTTTTCTTTTCAGGGTTTGACATGCTTAATTAATGAACACAATGATATGAAACAGGAGATATTTTTTAATACTCCACATTTAGACACATTGTCTTAAAACCGTAAAACACCAAAGTCAAACAGGAAATATTTAATAGCTTCAGAGGAAAAGAGATAGGTGTCCGTAAAGGCAGCCCGCATGACGGTCACTGCCTTCTTTATGGCAACAATAAAAGCCAAAGGACAGTGGACACGGCTTCCGAAGTCCTCAGAGTAGGCAGCCGCCACCCCAGCACTGCGCATCCTGCCCAGTCCCCGCAGCAGACTGAGGGAGAGACAAAGATGACGGCAAACACTGTGGGGGTTTCCTGCTGATCGGTCCTGGGTGAAACGAAGCTGAAGGCAGAAGGAAGAACTGAGTGAACGAACGGAAAGCAGAGAGGTGGAAGAGTGAGGCTAAAAAAGGACGTCAAACAGCAGCAGGAGTTTGCTGGGGACAGAAAAATACGGCGAACCCAAGATACTGCACAAGTAGGGTCGCTCCCCGGCATCCACGGGGCAGGTTCTAGGGCACTCACAGCCATCAGAACCCACAGTACCCACAGTGTTAGCGCAGAAACTACAGGTATCGTCCTGCGTATTTAAGTCATCTCTAGATTGCTTTTTTTTGACAGGTAGAGTGGACAGTGAGAGAGAGAGACAGAAAGGTCTTCCTTTTGTTGGTTCACCCCCCAATGGCCGCTGCAGCCGGCGCACCGCGCTGATCCAAAACCAGGAGCCAGGTGCTTCTCCTGGTCTCCCATGGGGTGCAGGGCCCAAGCACTTGGGCCATCCTCCACTGCCCTCCATAGCAGAGAGCTGGCCTGGAAGAGGGGCAACCGGGACAGAATCCGGCGCCCCGACTGGGACTAGAACCCCGGGGTGCTGGCACCACAGGCGGAGGATTAGCCTAGTGAGCTGTGCTTTTAAAACCTGCTACAAAGCAAACGCTGTGTCCATAGTTGCTGTGTGGTGCTGTTTGGGGACTACTGACAGGACTGCCATGTTCAAGGCAAATGCAGGGCTTTGGAGCACTCTGCATCCGTGTTGGTTTTCCCCGACACAGAGTGGGCGGACAGGGCGGGACACCAGGGTGTGGGAAGCGGGGGGCCTTTCGTAGTTAAGGTGCTCTGAGTTCCTTGACTGGCTGACGAGGCTGTCAGACACGGATTAACTTTAGATTTTGGCAAGCATGCATGTCACACTTTTAACAGCAACAACTGCAGTTGGTTAAGTTTAGATTTTTATTCTATATTCACGTGAGTGACCCTGAAGCTGGCCAGGGGCCCGAGGAAGAGAGCTGGGAAGGAGATGCGCTGGCCCACCAGGAGGCAGGGAGTGGACAGGGATCCACCGGGGTAGGACTGTGTACGCTGTCATAATCCACGTATGTAATTGGCCTGCACTCGTCAGTCTAGAGAGATTGTTAGACTGGGTTTTTGAAGCATCTGGCTCAAAGCACAAACTACTGCACGGGGCCATGGTGGGGTCGTCAGGGCGAGGCGTTGGAAGAGGGCAGGCTGGGGCGCGTGTGCCACGAGGGACAGGGGTGTGCGTCTGCCGCGCTGGTGGCTCGGGGACAGAGCCTGGGTGGCACTGACAGAGCGGCAGGTCTTTGGGCTGGCGTTGGAAGGCGCTCTCCGGCACTTAGCGCTGTTCTGACGGTGCTGGGCCGAGGCCCTCACGGCCTGGGCTGAGCTAGACAGACGGGGTCACGCGTGTGCCTTAGTCACCTGTGGAGCTTTCCGACACACGTGTTCAGACCTCTTGGTGAACAGACTTAGGAGGCAGCTTCCGTGCCCTGGAGTTAGCGCTCTTGACATTCGGATGTGGCTGCGTGGGGACTGGTCCGGGGACGCGGGCCACACGACTGTGACATGTGGTGTGGCAAGGTGGGGGAATGTTAAAGCCAGAGAGAGGGGGCCGCTGTTTCCGGGGACAGAGGAGAGTGGGCGGGTGTAGCTGGCTGGACAGCTCCCGCGCTTCCTCTGGGAGGCCCAGGTGGCTGTTGTTGGTGTCCGCGTCGCCCTGCCGTTTCCTCAGGGGACTCTGCTGCCTGTGAGTGGCCGGGAGCGGCGTGTCTCTAACCCTTTATAGGAGCACGTGTGGCCTGGGGGGCTCCAGACTCACTTCTAGCAAAGCCCGCTCTCCTCCGCTGCCTGCCAGGCACTCTGGGACAGTCTCCCCTTAGACAGATGAAGAGAGACGCCCTCCGGGCCTCCCAGGGTCCTTCAGCATGCCTCAGGCCAGGTGCTCTTTTGTCTTAGAGCTGCTGTGAGTTAGCAGGGAGAAGGGGCTGAGACTGGCCGGCGGGGCCTGCAGCGGGCAGCGGGTCATGGATCGCAAAGCAAGTGTTCAGACGGGGCACGGTGACATTGCAGAGCTGGACTTCCGTTTCTACTCCTGGATCGAAACTGTCATCCTGGTTCTTCGTTGTTGCATTTGCGTTTGTCCTTTCAACAGTCACTTAAGCTTTCTGAGACTCTTTCGTCGTGGGATAAGCTGAGCAGGGTCTTGACGTGCTTTATAATTTATGTTTTTTACCGAGGTAAAATTCACCCATTGAAAATGCACAATTCAGTGGCGTTTAATACACTCACAGTGCTGGGTAAGTAACTCCTCCATCTGGCTCCAAATGCTGTAGCCCTTTAAAAGAAACCCTGGGGGCCGGCGCTGTGGCTCACTTGGTTAATCTGCCTGCAGTGCCGCATCCCATATGGGCACCGGGTTCTGGTCCCAGCTGCTCCTCTTCCAGTCTAGCTCTCTCCTGTGGCCCGGGGAAGGCAGTGTAGGATGGCCCAAGTCCTTGGGCCCTGCACCCCATGGGAGACCAGGAGAAGCACCTGGCTCCTGCCTTCGAATGGGCACAGCTCCGGCTGTAGCAGCCACTTGGGGAGTGAACCAGTGGAGGAAGGACCTTTCTCTCCATCTCTCTCTCTCTCTCTCACTGTAATTCTATCTGTCAAATAAATAAAAGGAAAAGAAGCCCCTGCACCTGGATGTGGCCACCGTGCAGTCCTAACCCCCCGGCCCCTGGCCCCAGCTCCTGTCTCTGCGGATCGACCTGTTCTGGATATGCAGGGTCTCGGTCCACCCGCACGGGCAGGGACTGGGTCCCAGGAAAGGTAAGCGCGCCGTGTCCCAGCCTCGCGATCCCGGAGACAATCAGACGCGGCGGGCAGCCACGTCACGCAGGGACTCGGTTATTTCCCACGGAACAGAGCCTTTTAAAGCACAAAACCGCAGAGTCGTTGGGGCAGGGCTAAGGACCAACCAATCACTTAAACGGTCACATTACGGGGCGATTTTTACAGGACTAGCCACATGTCTATATACACGTCATCAGTTGTCGTCACTTCCCCTGATGCTGCGCAGCCAATCAGCTTTAGCGACAGACAACTGAGCTCCGCCCACCTTACGTCCTCTGGGCGCCATCTTTGCCCCTCTCGCAGGCCCGCTGGAGAGGAGGCCGCAGGCGTCGTCGTCAGCAGCCTGGTCCCTCTCCACCTGGTTCCCAGTGGTCCTCTCGCTGGGGGGCTGTGGTGGCCGCGAGCTGCTCCAGGGTCCACTCCCCCTCCTGCGCGACAGCAGTTGGCTCATGGCCGGCCCTGGGCGCAGTGGCCCCATGGCGGCAGCTTGCACACGCTCCTGCCCGCTGTCCCGCTCCTCCAGTCCTGCAGGCTGTAGACCAAGTCCTCCTGCAGGTGCTGCAGCCGGCCCTGCGCCTCCTGGAGCCAGGCGCGCTTCATGTTGACCCCTCCTTGGCGCCGCCTGGGGCCCCCGTCGTCCACACCGCCTGGTCCAGGGGTCGGGGCCACTGTCCCCCATGGCGGTGGCCGGGGCCACATGCGCGCGTGCCAGGCCCCTCCCTGCGCTGCCATCCCCGGGTCACCCGGGCCCTGGCTCGGGTTAGTTCGTGGGCTCGGCTCTGCGCGACTTGGGCAGGGGCGCCCAGGGGCAGCTGCGGGTGTGGAGGCCTGGCCTGGCCGTGCCATGGCCGCGCTCGTGCCCCGCATGGATACATCGTGCAGAGTGAACCATGTGGTGCTCACGGATGGCCTGTGTGTCTGTGGCTCTCCTTCCACGCCTCACATCCGGGGACATCCACGCTGTGCTGCGTCTCGGTCCCTCGTTTCTCTCTCTAGCTGGTAATATTCCACTGTACGAGGGTACTTCAAAAAGTTGGAAGTGGATTTTAAAAATGTCTATTTTAGTGCAAAAAAACTTTAGAAATTTATGCATATAAGGGATCTGCAAAAAATTTATGGGAAAATCGTATCATGGGGCCAGAATTGTGCCCCGCTGGGTAAAACCACCACCTGTGATGCTGACAGCCCATATGGACATTGGGTCGTGTCCTGGCTGCTCCACTTCTAATCCAGTGCCTTGCTAATGGCCTGGGAAAAGCAGCAGAGGATGGCCCAAGTGCGTGGGCTTCCACACCCATGCGGGAGACCCGGGAGAAGCTCCTGGCTCCTTTCTTTGGCCTGGCCCAGCCCAGCCACTGTGGCCATTTGGGGAGTGAACCAGCAGATGGAAGATCTCACTCTCACTCTCTGTCTTTTCTTCTCTCTGTAACTTTCAAATATATAAATAAATATTTTAAAAAAGAAAAAATTGTATCATGAGCAAACTATTTTTTTTTTTTTTTGGACAGGCAGAGTGGACAGTGAGAGAGAGAGACAGAGAGAAAGGTCTTCCTTTACTGTTGGTTCACCCTCCAAGTGGCTGCTACGGCCGGCTCGCTGCCCTGATCCGAAGGCAGGAGCCAGGTGCTTCTCCTGGTCTCCCATGGGGTGCAGGGCCCAAGCACTTGGGCCATCCTCCACTGCACTCCTGGGCCACAGCAGAGAGCTGGACTGGAAGAGGGGCAACCGGGACTAGAACCCGGTGTGCCGGTGCCGCAAGGCAGAGGATTAGCCTAGTGAGCCGTGGTGCCGGCCACAGTAGTTGTTTTCATCGCTTGTTATTTTGTTTGAGATTTTTTATTTGAGAGGCAGAAGGAGAGAGAGAGAGAGAGAGCGCGCGCTAGCTCCCACATACAGTGGTTCACTCCTCAGATGCCTTCAGTGGCTGGGGTTGGGCCAGGCCAAAGCCAGTAGCCTGGAAAACTCCACCCTGGTCTCCCACATGGGTGGCAGGGTCCGTCTGAGCCAGCACCAGCTGCCGCCCACAGTCTGCAGGAAACTAGGGTCAGGAGCCAGAGCTGGGAATGGAACCCAGGTAGTCCCCTGTGGGATGTGGGCCTCTTAACTGCTGGTCCAAATATTGCCCCCTAGCTTATCATATTTCTTTTTTTAAAAGATTTATTTTATTTATTTGAAAGAGTTACAGAGAGAGGTAGAGACAGAGTGAGAGGTCCTCCATCTGCTGGTTCACTCCCCAGATGGCTGCAATGGCCGGAGCTGAGCTCATCTGAAGCCAGGAGCCAGGAGCTTCTTCCAGGTCCCCCACGTAGGTGCAGGGGCCCAAGGACTTGGGCCACCTTCTATTGCTTTCCCAGGCCATACCTGGGAGCTGGATCGGAAGAGGAGCAGCCAGGACTAGAACCAGCACCCAGATGGAATGCCGGCACTTTGGCCAGGGCTTTAACCCGCTGCACCACAGCGCCGGCCCCAGCTTCTGATCTTTCAATAGAGCGCTTCATTTGGCTTCCACTTGCACTGACAGGGGAAGTGGACTGTCTCCAAGGAACAAGCTCAGAGTGAGTGGCTGTGGGTTCCCAAGGTGGTGAAGGGTAGGAAGCCCAGCGCCCTTTCAGCTGAACCGTGGCCTTGTGTGTGAGCAGCCTCCCACAGCGGAGGTCAGGGCGTGCTGTTGCTCCCGCGGCCAGGAGAGCAGCTTCAGAATGGCAAAAGGTGTGACAGTGGTTGGACACCAGCAAGGGAGTTTGACGAGGCTGTCACGTCTGCTCGGCATTCCTGCAGAACTGCTGGGTCCTGCCGGTGATGGCTGCCATAGCGGTATCAGGGCCGGCAGGAGGAGACGGAGCCCCCACTTGCTGAGCTAGCCAGGCTGAGGCCTCGGCCCGGGGATGATTTAGACTCTGAGGATGGCAGCTGAGAACGGACTACTTTAGCAGCACCATAAACTGGAAGGGAATAAGTAAAGGAAGTGGAGAGATGCGGTTGACAGCTTACGAGAGGTGGTGGGGCGCAGCCCCCCGGCACGGCCCGTCAGCACCCACGGGAGTGTGCCGGGAGGCGGCCGGCTCCACACCGCTCGCTGTGGGCCCTTCCTTGGTTCTGCTCCGGTCCCAGGACGCGGCTAGTGTGAAAGAGCTGTTAACTGAGCCTCGATTCAGACTCTTAGCGAAAGAGAAGATGAGCACGCATGCGGCAGTGTCAGGTGGAGTCGGCGCAGAGTGCTGACGACTGATCCTGCGGAAACAGGAGGGTGACGGGGGGCTGGCAGAAAGCAGGCCGTGTCCCCTGAAATGGCTCATCCTGTGCGTCTTGATTTTCCGACAAGTACATAGGGGAGCAGGACCGGTGTTTATCAGGGCAGACGCTAGCGAGTGCGGCTCAGGAAGAATTCGTCACAATGTGAGCGTTCTTGGGCATTTTCTTTGAAAATCAAAATATCTTGAAGCCACTTGTATTCTTTGGTGATAACACCTAACCATGGTGGAGAACTTCATAAAATATGCAAGCAATAAAAGGGGAAAAATCAGTCATTTTTCACAATTAAGAGACAATCTGTTAACATTTTCCATATTTCTTCCAATAATTTAATCTACCATATTTATTTTTGTGTGATTGGGAACTTTATGTCCAGTTGGTTTCCTGCTTTTAAAACATTACCTTGGCCGGCGCCGCGGCTCACTAGGCTAATCCTCCGCCTTGCGGCGCCAGCACACCGGGTTCTAGTCCCGGTCGGGGCGCCGGATTCTGTCCCGGTTGCCCCTCTTCCAGGCCAGCTCTCTGCTGTGGCCAGGGAGTGCAGTGGAGGATGGCCCAGGTGCTTGGGCCCTGCACGCCATGGGAGACCAGGAGAAGCACCTGGCTCCTGCCATCGGATCAGCGCGGTGTGCTGGCCGCGGCGGCCATTGGAGGGTGAACCAACAGCAAAGGAAGACCTTTCTCTCTGTCTCTCTCTCTCACTGTCCACTCTGCCTGTCAAAAAAAAAATTACCTTTATGGGGCCAGCACTGTGGTGCAGTGGGTTAATTCTCTGCCTATGATGCCAGCATCCTATATGAGTGCCAGTTCAAGTCTCAGGTGCTCCACTTCCAGTCCCCCTTCCTGTTACTGCACCTGGGAGAGCAGTGGAGGATGGCCAAAGCGCTTCGGCCGTGGCCACCTGTGGAGGAGATCTGGATGGAGTTCTTGCTTCTGACTTTGGCCTGGCCCAGCCCTGGTCATTATGGCCAGTTGGGGAGTGAACCAGTGGATGCAGGATCAATCTGTCTAATTTTCTCTCTTTCTCCCTCTCTGCCTTTCAAGTAAATAAATAAATATTTTTTAAAAAACTACCTAGTTGCACAGGTATTTATGACTGTTTCTCTGGATTCAAGGGCCATGCCGGGGCTTGGGTTTCCTGTACAGTGGCTGTAACATTCCCAGATGAGGTGGAGGAAAATCAGAGCCCAGAATTTTCCATCCTTTCACGAAGACACGACTTAGACTGGAGCAAGCGACGCTCTCTGACTTAGTTCAGAGTCGCTGATTTTCTGTGGATACTTAGCATGGTGGAGAGCCTGTGGGAAATGTCAGATTCCTGTGGCAGCTTTCATCGGAAAGGCCAACGGTGCTTCGCAAATTTGTTCTGGAGATTACCTGGGAAGATTGCAGATGGGGTGTCCTGGGAGTGCAGTAGAGAGCTGTTGTCCAGGTGTAGTGGGCGGAGAAGTGGGACGAAGGAAACAGTGGGTCTAGAAGTCGCTCTTGCGTCACTCCCCCGTGTCTCCGTCCCCCAGCCCCTGTTCCTCTGCCAGGCCTACTCTGAGTCCCGCCTCCTCCTGGGAGGCCTGTCCTGGTCTCTGCTCACGGACTGGTTTACTGTGCTTCGGAAACAGCCTTCGCCATGCATGGTTCATAAGCTCAGTGGCAGATGAGAGAGGGCCACAAACTGTCCCGCTGAGAACGGGGCTGCATGCGTTCCTGCCTGGAATCTGGGCGGTGTCTCCTGGACCCCCCCAGTCTGCAGGAAGCCAGCCACCGTGGAAGAGGACCGACGGCCCTGACACCCCCTAAGTGGAGATGGGTGGATACTGACCAGCCCAGCGCCGCCTGCTGAGTGGCTGCACCTCACTGGCTGTTGCAGCCCCAGCGTACCTCCACACGTGAGGACACACTTGAGCTGACCCACCATCTCCAGATCTGTGGGCCACCCTGGCTGAGGCTCCTGCCGTTAGGAAAAAAAAAAAGACAAATCACTCAGGGGAATCTTGCCCCAGTTCTTGAGCTGTAAAACCACATGATAAACAATATTACTGTTTTTGTGACCACTTTTGTCATCATGCAGTGTTTTTAAGATTCATTTATTTATTTGAAAGGCAGAGTGACAGAGAAGGACAATCTTCCATCTGCTGCTTCACTCCCCAAATGGCCACACTGGCTGGGACTAGTTCAGGCCAAAGCCAGGAGCCCGGAGCTCCATCCAGGTCTCCCACGTGGGTGCAGGGGCCCAAGCACTGGGCTCATCTTCCACTGCCTTCCCAGGAGCACTAGCAGGAAGCTGGGTCAGAAGTAGAGCAGAGCTCTGAACTGGGACGCCAGCATTGGCCTGGTGGCTTAACCCGCCGCATCACAGCACGCCCATGTGTGTGGGGTCACTGTGCAACAGCGGAAGCCCCTGAGGAGCCCTTGGGGCCAAGGCTGGGCCTTGCTTCTCAAACTTCACGGTGCTCTACAATCACCCATCGGCCTTGCTAAAATTTAGGTTTTGATTTCTAAAGTGTGAGAGGGGCCTGCGATTCTGCAGTTCTAACAAACCCCCAGGAGGTGCAGCCACTCCAGGGATCACAGGCTGTGTAGGGAGGCCGCCTGAGGGCACAGTGCCCCAGCCAGGGACCCGCGGGCGTGTTCACCTCCGGATCAGTTACCTGAATGGCTTCACACGTGGAGAAGCGTTTGTCCTGTCACTTGACTCAGACTCTCCCAGTGCTCTCTGGATTCCACTGCATTCACGTCACCTGCATTCATAAAAAATGCAGCTACACCTGCACCCTGCCGAGTCAGAGTGGGAGGGGGGATCGCCCTAGCGATCGAGATCGTGGGGAACCCAGGGCACTGTGAAACCTGACATTGCTGACCCAGAAGAGCTCTTGTCTTTGGTGCGGGGTTGACCCTGCAGCAGCTACCCTAGACCACGGACGCCCTGACTCCTGCCTGCCTCTGTCCATACAGCTTGGGGGTCACACGCATTCTGGCCCAGGGCCACGGCTGGCCATGGAATGTGCATTCTCATCAATGTCTCCATGCTGCACACAGAAGCGGAGATCAGGAACACACAATGCAGGCAGGCCATTTCATTTCTTACAGCTAACGTCAGTGTCAAGGCCAAAGACTCCTCAGACTAACATATGCCCACATTCCACGCTGCAATTAAACTGAAGTCGTTTCTGCGAGTGTGTGTTTTAAATGGTAATTGTGCAGCCTTTAAGGTCTCCTCTTGCCTTGAGCGGCACTGGGTAAATGTGTTCATGATTGAATTAGCAGACCTTTGGTTCTAAAAGGACTTTTCAGTGATCTTTTATGGTAGATTAAAAAGCAATTTACTAATTTACAGTTCACAGGAATTCCATGCCCTCCTTGAGTTTTGTAAATCAATTCTGTGCTGAGAAATGTGACCACGGCTCCAAGTGCTTCATCTGGGGGCAGCCGGTGTCATACGCACCCTCAGTTCAGGCACACGACCCGTGAAACCGTCTCGGTGCCTCTCCGCACCGCAGGCTCCCTCTCAGGACCCCTCAGCCGCGGCTCCCGCCTCGGAGTCTCTGGTCTGGCAAGGGGAGCGCTGTCTTCTCTTCGCTCAGCCTCCTCTCATCTGCCCTCTTCAGGGTCCAGAGTGAGCACCGCTGAAAGACAGCTGGACAGGGGGTGACAGACAGGGCACTTCCCCAGGACTTGGTGCCAGCCATGCAGCAGGCTGGGTCCCCAGATGCTCGTTCCAAAGACAACGTCGTCGTCGTCACGTACTGCTTGAGCGTGCCCTTCAAAAGGCACGTCCTGGAAACTTAATTCCCAGGAGGACGTTTTGGGAGGCGGGGCTTGACGAGAGGTGATGAGGTCGGGACTCACCGTCGTGAGTGCCCTGAGGCCAGCAGCCCTGGAGCGAGCTCACTCCGAGGTGAGATGCTCGCTCCCTCCGTCTGCCTCCTGCTCGGTACCCCCTCGGCCCCTCATCCTCTTGCCTCCCACTGTGGGACGACACGGGGAGCCGGCCCTCGTCACATGCCTTGTCTGGGATGTCCCAGCCTCCACGGCTGTGAGAAGTAATTTTTTGTTAAAGTTTACCTGAGAGGCCGGTATTGTGGCGTAGTATCTGTCTCTCCTCCGCAACTCTTTCAAATAAATAAATAAATCTTAGGAGGCAGTGGTGTGTGTGTGTGTGTGTGCACCTGCCCGTGCACGCACAGAGTCACTCCCCAAATGGTCCCAATGGCCAGGGCTGGGTCAGGTGGAGGCCAGCAGCCAGGGACTCCATCTGGGTCTCCCACGTGGGTGGCAGGGGCCTGGGTTTTGAGCTGTCATCTGTGCGCATTAGCAGGGAGCCAGATCCGAAGTCAGGCGGCTGGGACTAGAATGGGTGCTCACACGGGATGCTGGCGTCCCAGGCGGGGGCGCCCACCCCCAGGTTGCTGTCTTTGCTGCCCAGTGTCTGGCACTCGGCTGGAGCGTCAGGAGGCGAGCTGGGACGCCGTCCTAGGAGCAGTAGCTGAGCCTCGTGAGCACACGCGCACTGGTTGCTGTGCACCTGCTACGAGTCGGCTCCCCCGCCGAGCTGAGGGCTGCAGCGAGCGAGCCCCTGGGGGTCCTGAGGGCGGACGCGGCGTGGACGGTGCCGGGCGCTGCCCGGGGCGGAGCCGTCGGCAGGGTGGGGTGTGGGCCGCGCTGCGCTCTTCTTCCAGAACCTTCCACAGGAAGCCGGCGTCGTTTTCGCGGGAGAACTCGGGCCCGCCGCGCTAACGCTCCCCGTCCCAGGTCTCCCGGAGCCGGAGGAGTTGTTGAGATACAAGAGTTCTGAGCTAAAGGCAGTTGTTTCACAGTGGTGGAGACAAACGTAGCTGGAGGCACAGCCAGAAACCAGATCCGGATCGCAGACGACGGCGGCCAGGTTCCACGGAGCCCAGTCCACGTCCTCGCAATCTCGGGATGCGTCTCGGGACTCTCGCAGTGCCGGTTCCCCGTGGCTCTGCCTCTGGAAGCGTGAGGTGACCGGGCGGACAGCCCGGGGCCCGCCCGCAGGATCCCTCAGGGGTCACCGGCCGCCGGGAGCCCCAGGACCCGGTCCCCGGGGGCTGAGCGTGGGGTCCAGCGGGAGACTCGGGTGGGCCCGTCCAGAGGGCGCCGGACGTGCCCCGCCGTGCCGCCCGGACCCTCCTCAGGTGACCGCACCGCGGCCCCAGCCGCTGTCCGGCCCGCATCCCATCTCCCCCGGGGAACCGCAGCCCGTGGGCTCGAACTCCTCCCCGCCCGGCCGTGCGCGGCGTGGGGAGCGGCCACTCTGGGCCTGGGCCGTGTCCTCCGGGGCCGGTGTCCCCGGGGCCGGGCTCCGGGGATGGAGTCGTGCGGGTGACAGACGCGCAAAGCCCCGGTAACCCACGCACGAGCCGGCCCCGCGGCCTCCCCCGGGATGCCCGCAAACACTCCCCCCAGGCAGCCCTGACGTCGGAGCCCGCGTCAGCCGGCTGTGGGCGTCCACAGGACGTTACCGGGATGCTAACCTGTAATTGCAAACCCCAAACCCGCACCTGCTCTGTCTGAGTGTTTGCAAGGATTTGCTGGCGCTGGTTTTTTATGAGCGGACAGTTTGCTTCCTTTTCTGCGCTTGGACCCGTGAATCGCTGCCGTCGACCGTTTCTCGTGAGCTGACCAGAAGCTGCTGCCTGCACACGCCGCCGTCGGGTGGGCAGCGGACGCTGGGCCCGGTTCCGCCCGTGAGGACGCCGTGCGGAGTGACTGAGCGGCGCCCAGCGCGGCGCGCTCGGATCGCACGGCCTCATAACTCGGTCTTGAAGGACGAATGGAAATAGAACGTTCCGTTCGGTGCGCGAGGATTTGCCCTTGAACGCCCTCCGGGGCCGTGCAGTGACGTTTGTGCATTGCAGTCCCCGTCAGGGAGACCGGGAGGGACACAACCCCGACGCCCGAGCTTCAGATGCGAGACTGCGGTGGCGGCTTTTCCGGTGACCCTTCGCCCCGGTGTGGCTCTCAGTGTCTCCCCGGCCCCTCAATGTGGACTGCACGGCGACCCGACTCTCCATTACACGTGTTTAGTTAACCGGGCCAGCCTTTGAAACGAAGCCCTGTTGGAGGTAAGGGTGTGTTCTCCTGTGCTGTGGTTCTTCCCTGTGTGACTCGGATAGACATTTGGGAATTCGGCATCTCCTTATGAATTATCCAATTTATTGGAATTTGATTTTTCTTTACAAAACCAAATTTCTTCCTTAGAGTCGTGTGTATCTGCTTAACACTTTAGAGAACAATTTTACAATCTCATGGCTTTTGACATGATTATTCTCTTAAAATGCCAGTGGTTTAAAATAGGGTTCTTGTGACTTGACAGACTTCTGTGATGGAGTGCTGTCTGGTTGTGTAATTTTGACGTGGACTCTTTCCATTTGTGTTTGTTCATGTAACTTCAGGAAGCATACTGAGCGTCTCAGTCCTAGATGATGCTAGTAACTGCAGAGCTTTAAAACACTGACAAGTTATAGCCGGCGCCACGGCTCACCAGGCTAATCCTCCACCTGCGGCGCCGGTACCCCGGGTTCTAGTCCCGGTCGGGGCGCCGGATTCTGTCCCGGTTGCCCCTCTTCCAGGCCAGCTCTCTGCTGTGGCCCGGGAGTGCAGTGGAGGATGGCCCAAGTGCTTGGGCCCTGCACCCCATGGGAGACCAGGAGAAGCACCTGGCTCCTGCCATCGGATCAGCGTGGTACGCCGGCCGCGGCAGCCATTGGAAGGTGAACCAACGGCAAAGGAAGACCTTTCTTCCCGTCTCTCTCTCACTGTCCACTCTGCCTTCAAAACAAACAAAAAAACCTTGACAAGTTTTATTTTGGTGCAAGAGTTTTGGAAATTCATGGGTAATTTTTTGATAATATACATTAAAATGTTTTAAATTTAAGAAACAGAAGGAGAGAAAGACATAGAGACAGACGGGGAGCTCACATGGTGCTGTTCACGCCCCAAATGGCCACAACGGCCAGGACTGCGCCAAGGCAAAGCCGGGAGCCGGGAACTCTATCGAGGTCTCCAATGGCGGAGGCAAGAACCCAGTTCCTTGAGCTGTCACTGCCGCCTCCAGGGTGTACATCGCAGCAGGAAGCCGGAGTCAGGAGTTGAAACTGGCACTCCACCCAGACACCCTGACGTGGGATGTGGGCATCTCAGCCAGCAGCGTCACTGTGACACCAGACTCGGGCATATCGTCTCTTCGCCTCTTTTCTCATCTGTCGTTTTGTCCTGGTAATACTAACGCCAGGTGCTGACGAGGCTAAGGATTAGATGTAGCAGCCACAGAAGGAGCTTGGAGTGGCATGTTTGCTTTATGGCTGTTCAGTCAATGAGCGCTTAGCACTGTGACGCACAGGAAGAGAAAGGCAGAGTGGGGGGCGCAAGGGGGAAATGGTGCCTGCGTGAGCACGGGCTGCACTGTGGTGGCTGTCCAGCGGCAGACAGCGGGGAGTGTCACAGGGCAGGCTGAGTGCGCACGGAGAGGGAGTGAGCCGTGGTGGCTGAGCTTGGTGGGAGTTGGCAAGACGTTGTTTTCCTTTGTGTTCTGCATTCATCTGAAAACCTCCGAATCCCGCCTTCTTTCTTGAAGGGTGTTTTTGCTGGATGTGAGACTCTGGTTGGCAGTGGGTGTTTTTCATCAGCACTTTACAGACTTGCCTGGCCCTGCTTTGATGAAGTGGGCGTCAGCTCTTACCCTGTTCCCGTGTACGGTACCCCTTTTTCTCCGGCTGCACTCAGGCTTTTCCCTTTGCCCTTGGTTCTCAAAGGTTTGTTTCTGATGTAGAGCGATGTGGTTCTCTCTGTATTTGTCCTTTTTGTGCTTTGCTGAGCTTCTTGATCTGTAGGTTTTTGTCTTTCACCAGGTTTTGGGAATTTTGGTCATTGTTTCTTCAAATGTCTATTTCTCTGTCTCTTTAACCCCATTCCCTCTCTCCTCAGCTTTGGGACTCTAATCTCACGTGTGTGAGGCTTTGTTGTACTGTGCCACAGAGTCTAGTCAGATTTTTCAGTTTTTTCTTGCTGTTCTTTAGAATGAATAATTTCTGGTGATTGATCTTCAAGAATATTTGAGATTAATTCATTATTGAGGCTGGCGCCGCGGCTCACTAGGCTTATCCTCCGCCTGCGGCGCTGGCATACCGGGTTCTAGTCCTGGTCGGGGCGCCAGATTCTGTCCCGGTTGCCCCTCTTCCAGGCCAGCTCTCTGCTGTGGCCCGGGAAGGCAGTGGAGGATGGCCCAAGTGCTTGGGCCCTGCACCCCATGGGAGACCAGGAGGAAGCACCTGGCTCCTGCCATCAGATCAGCGCGGTGCGCCGGCCGCAGTGCGCCAGCTGTGACGGCATTGGAGGGTGAACCAACGGCAAAGGAAGACCTTTCTCTCTGTCTCTCTCTCTCTCACTGTCCACTCTGCCTGTCAAAAAAATTTCATTATTGAAATAAAACATCGCCTTAAGCTTTCAAAAAAAAAAAAAAAAGAATATTGACTCTTTCCTTTATCATCTCTGCTCTGTCCATGGGAATTCTATTTTAGGTATTTTATTTTTTCATTGTTAAATTTCCACTTGACTGATTCTTTTTTAATCATTGCTGTTTCTCTGCCGAGATTTCTGATTTGTTCATTAATCGTAAGTCTTCTGTATTCTTCAGCATAGTTATAAAAGCCATTTAAAGCAACTTCTGTGCTAATTTCAATATTTAGATCATCTCTGTGTTGATCAGCATTGATTTCATTTTCTCTTGAGTTTGGGTCAGATTTTTCTAAAATGTATGTTTCATAGGATTGTAGCCTGGACACTGAATGATCCATTGCTAATATTCTGGATTATGTTTTGTTCATCTGAAAGTTATTATAATGTTGTTGCTTAAAAAATGTTTGTTATTGATTTGAAAGACGGAGCGTCAGAGACAACTGGGGAGAAAGAGAAAGAGAAATCCATCTTCCGTCTGCTGGTTTACTCCCCCAGGTGGTCACAGTAGCCAGGACTGAACAAGGCAGAAGACAGAACCGGCTCTGTGCGGGTCTGCCGTGTGGGTGCCGGGCCCAAGCACTCCCAAGTGCGTTAGCAGGGAGCTGACTCAGGAGCGGAGGGGCCAGGACATGCTGTAACTACAGTATGGGATGCTGGTGTTGCAGGCGGAGGCTTAGGGGGCGTGTCCCAACGCCAGCCCTGAAAGTTTTAAAACTGCTCTTTTAAAAATTATTTTATTTATGTTTTATTTTTCAAAGGTTTATTTTATTATTTGAAAGGCAGAGTTACAGAGAGAGGCAGAGAGAGAGAGAGAGAGAGAGAGATTCCATCCACTGGTTCACTCCCCAAATGGCCATAGTGGCTGGAGCTCTGCTCCGATCTGAAGCCAGGAACCTGGAGCGTCTTCCGCGTCTCCTATGCGGGGCCCAAGGACTCGGGCCATCTTCTGCTGCTCCCCCAGGCATAGCAGAGAGCTGGATCAGAGCGGCCAGGGCTGAAACTGGTGCCCACAGAGATGCTGGCACTGCAGGCAGTGGCTTTACATGCTATGCCGCAGTGTTGGCCCTAAAAGTTATTTTAAATAAAGCGGGGCTACCTATCCTGGACAGAAGCCAAAATCTAGTTGACCATTTGCCGTCCTGTGTGGGCTCTCGGAGTTTCCCAGCAGAGGTGCGGGCAGCAGAGCTCACAGGCGGAATGTGGTGGTCTCCCTCTGCCGGGCCCTCCTGTGGGCACTTCCTTCACAGTGACGCTGCTGTAGTTGTTCTGAAGTCTTCCTCTTGGTCACACCAGCAAGACTTCAGCCTCTTTATCCTGACTTGGCGTGGACGAGGGCCTCCTGGGTGAAAAGCCACGAGAAAGCAGCGGTTCCTGCAGTGCCGCGCCCTCCGCCCAGTGTTGAGTCCGCGCCTGAGAGAGCCATCCGCTGTTTTGTCTGCCTGCTTCCTGTCCAGTGTGTACTTTGTCACTGCTGGGAGACTTGGCCCAACACGGCCTTCTTTGCCGTTTGGAGAAGCTGGCACATCTGCTCCCCTGTGTGGCGCATCAGGACAAGTTTCATCGAGGTGGGTAAGGGTGGCTCCGAGTGCTCTGCGCTCCTGTTGAGACCTGTGGCCTCCCTCTCTTCCCCTTGAGTCCGAGTGGAGCCTTTCTGACCGATGGGGTAGGGCAGAAGTGGCACTGTGTTTGTTTGGCTCTGTATCCCAGAAGTCTTGTACTTTCTAGTCTCTGTTCACAGAAATGTTCCGAGTCCTCAGTTGCTCTATAAGAAATCTGGGCCTTTCCGGTTGTGAGTGTGCACAGCCCTGAGACATTCAAGGCTGCGTGGAGAAGCACATTCAGAAGTGGACCTTGAAGGAGGTAGGGGAGGAAGAAGAGGGACCGGACCCCGGGCAGTGGCCCCATGGCCAGTGCTAGGCTTTTAAGCTGAGGTTCCAGGCTTCACAGAGCAGAGCAGAGCCGCCCCAGTGTCTTGCGTGAATTCCTGACCAGTAGAATCTCGATGCATGAGGATACAACACTAATAATAAGTTGTTGTGATCTGCATTAACCAGACTGTTAACACATTCGTGTTACTTTAAACAAATGGAGGATTGTTTTTCAGTGGACGTGGCACGACTGCCTGGGTCATGCCTGAGACAGCAGGTGTTCACTCTGTGGGTCTATGAGTGGCCTCGGCAGCACCCTCGTTTGCCCTGTTAGCCCCTCAGGGAGCCCGGGCACAGAGTCCCAGGAGACGGCAAGGCAGCAGGGGCTGTGCCTCGTAAACCTCCTGACTCGTGACGGTGAGGTTGGCTGTGCGGATGAACAGGGACGCAGATTAACTGCGGGTGAGCAGCTGGCGTTGTCACCAGGCTGGGGCCAGGATCTGACCTGAGTGTCCCCAAACTCATCACTTGGTTGAAAGAACATATTCACTGGCTATTGATTGATTTCTGACAAGTTAGATCAGTGAGAATATGTGAGTTCAAAATAGATACTTTTCTCCAAATGTGGGTCTTAAAAAAATCCAGGAGAAGACTCTGGGTTCCCCTTTTGCACTGATCCACTGATCCCTGTGGCCACCAACCAGAGTGTGCCCCTCTGATGCTCTCAGTTCCGGCACAGCGAGCAAAATGGATTAATTTCAGGGTTGGCATCTCTTAACATGTCAAAGGAAAAACTTCCACTGAAAATATGGGCACCTTTGCAATAGAATAAATGGCTTGACATTTGTGAGGGCAAAATAGTCAATATAAAGAAAATTTTCATGTTGAAAATAAATCATCAACCTAGCTATTTCTAAGTTCGATTTAAGGTAGTTGAATATGCCATTAATATACTTTCCCTCCTACTTTCTCTTGATTAAGGCAGCTCTCTCACAGGGAAGGAGGTGGCCACCGCCCTGACACCCCTGACTCGGGTTTTGTCAAATCTCAGCCAGGGCAGTCCTGAGGCAGACGCCACCCTGTGGCCAGTGGACGATCTGGAGACAGGTGCAGTCTCCAGTCCCTGCCCAGTGGGTGAACACCACACCTTTGTAGAGCGCCCTGGAAAAAGCTCTGTTCTGTCTTTAGGTCTTGATTGTGGAAATAAAACCAGGCTAGGAGCACTTCCAGGGACCGCCCAGAGTGTGTCATCATGTCAGATTCTTGACTGTTCTCCATGAACAGGTCAGATCCTGTTCCTTGCTCTTGAAGTTCAGCTGGCCTTAGTGCCTTCTTCAGACAAGTAGACTGCCCCCACAGTGACACTGTGGCTTTTGGGGCTAGCATAGCTTCTTCCCAAGGCCTGGTATCCGTGTCTCAGCCAGCAGCTCCAGCTGAGGTCCCAGCGAGTGGTCGACATCAAATTCTACTCACACAAGTCAGGAAGCCCTGGAGATGGGCCGTCCGTGGCCGCTGTGCCTGGAGCCAGAGGAGCAGCCTCCAGCAAGAACTGCCGAACGGGCTCAGCCACCAGCACTGTGGAGAAAGTGGTAACAAGCTCGCGGCCACGTGAAGCCATCGTGTCTCAGCATGATCCTTCACACAGCAGTGGGTTACTGGCGCACCACTCAAAACAGTGTGGGCTTTGGTTCTTCTTTATACAAACAGGGTCGCAGGTGGCTTTTTCCCAGTGAGCCCTCTGCAGCTTGGTTTAGATGTCCCCCAAAGCAGATGTAATATAGGGCCCTAGGGGCAAGGGAATGTGGGAGCTGATGGAGCCCAGGAGGCAGGAGTGATGGGAAGAGAAGGTGAGATCATGAAGCAGCGGACGTGTGCAGTCGAGGCTGCGAGGAACCGTCAGGGTGTGCCTCCCACCCGTCCAGGCGGCGGCTGGAGAGGAGGTGGGAGAGTGTGGACGGGATGCCTGTGTTTGTGAGCTCTGCCTGCTGGCACAGGAGTATCCCTTGACCTGGGAGAACATGGCCTGGAGAGACGTGTTGTGCACCTGCCACCCACACTGTGATGTTGGTGAAATGGCCCGCCAGCTCCACCCTCGCGTCAAGGAGACGTGTTACATCACATCACGGCCAGCCTGAGAGAACTTTGCACAACGCAGGTCGGCTTTCAGAATACTCTGACCCCTGCCCTTCAGTAGTTCCCGTTGCTCACAGGAAAACCAGGAAGATCCTGACCTGGTCCTGCTTGGTCTGCACTGCGGTTTCCGGCTGTTCTGCCAGTCCCCGTCACTCTCCACCCTCCAGCCAGCTGCCCACAGTGTCACACAGCTGCACGCTTCGTGTCCCACAGTGGGCTCACTCTGCAGTGTTGCCCTCATGTCTGCATCCGGGCCAGGGGGTCACTCATGCTTATTCCTCTCACTTCACTTCGGGCATCGTATACCGGGGGGGGGGGGGGGGACCTGCCTGGCCTCCCGGCACCCCACACCTTCAGTCTGGATTGGCTTCCTCTAAAAGCAAAATTCAGGTCAAAATTCTTCACTCCTTTAGGTATTCATTCCGGTAACATTGGTCGCCTGAGGTAGCCTGCAGCCCTTGGAGATACGAGATCTTGTTTCATATCCAGGCCGGGAAATAGAAGGCGCTGTGTGTGTGAGATTAGATGCAAAATTGTTTGAAACATCCTGCGTTTGGGGGGCGTCCTAGAGATCTTCTCTAAGACCTGAAGTCGCCCAACTTGCATCTCAAGAATGCTGTCTGCTGCTTTCTCCCCCCTCTTCCAGCCTCCTCAGCTGTAGACCCGCCTTCTCCCCCGAAGGAGCTGCTGGCGGTGGGGCCGCTGTCAGATCTGTCACGAGGCTCCCAGAGGAGAAGCTCCCTTTGGTACTGGCCTCCTGCAGGAGCGGCCAGAGTCCCGGCTCCTGCTGGGTGAAGTGAACCTGGCTACAGGACGCGGGTGCCCCCTTTGTGCCTCAGAGGCCTTGGAAAATGTGTATTTCATTGCCAGAACGGTCCAGGACTTCCCAATGTGTTTAGAAACTGGAGATTTTGATAGAAAAGGAGAGGGGAAGGAAACCCGACGTTCTGAAATCAGTGTAAGAGCTCCTAGTTTCGGTGGCTTAAACAGGGGAGGGGGCTGCTTATAGGTCCCGGGGGTCACGCAGAGTTGCACTGTGTGCGGCGGGCGCTATGCCCAGTTCTTCTCGCCTTTTAATAGAAGAGTATGCTAGAGAAGACGCGACAGGGCGGGAGAGCCATGCGGGATTCCAGGATCTTAGATATTCAGAGTGGTCGTCTTGGCAAAGGAGATGAAGTGGGAGCTCATTAAAGAATAGACAATTCAGAAGGGAGTCCAGAGGATAATTGTTTCAAGGCTATTTGAGTTAGTGTCAAATACAAGAACAAGGGGTAGTAACTTAAGCTAAAAAGTGAATTTAGAAAAGTGGTTTTTTTTTATTTGAATCCAGTGGATGATATAAAGCAACTGAGGATGACAAAAGAAAACCAAGATTCTGTTGAGAAGGAAAAATAACATTTTTTTCAATTTGATTCATTTGCATTACACAATGGCGAGAACAATTGTAATGCATCAGCAATGTTAAATACAAAAAGGATTCGAGTGGCTGTTTATAATTTCAGAGAATCTAGCAGAGAAGTTGCTAGATTCAGAGAAAGAATCATGTTATAGTTTTTTTAAAAAATATTTATTTCAGGCTGGTGCTGTGGCTCACTTGGTTAATCCTCTGCCTGCGGCGCCGGCATCCCATATGGGCGCCCGATTCTGTCCCCGTTGCTCCTCTTCCAGTCCATCTCTCTGGTGTGGCCCGGGAAGGCAGTGGAGGATGGCCCAAGTGCTTGGGCCCTGCACCCACGTGGGAGACTAGGAGGAAGCACCTGGCTCCTGGCTTCAGATCGGCGCAGCGCTGACCGTAGCATCATTTGGGGAGTGAGCCAACGGAAGGAAGACCTTTCTCTCTGTCTCTCTCTCTCTCACTGTCTATAACTCTACCTGTCAAATAAAAAAATAAATTAAAAAATATGTATTTATTTGAACGTCAGAGTTACACAGAAAGAGAGGGGAGGCAAAGAGAGAGAGAGAGAGAGAGAGAGAGAGAGAGAGAGAGGTCTTCCATCTGCTGGTTCACTCCCCAATTGGCCGCAGTGGCTGGAGCTGTGCTGATCTGAAGCCTGGAGCCAGGAGCTCCTTCTGGGTCTCCCACATGGGTGCAGGGGCCCAAGCACTTGGCCCATCTTCCACTGCTCCTCTCCCAGGCCATAGCAGAGAGCTGGATCGGAAATGGAGCAGCCAGGACTTGAATTGGCACCCATATGGGATGCTGACATTGCAGGCGGCGGCTTTACCCACTATGCCATAGCTCTGGCTGTATGTTAGGGTTTAATAGTAGTTTGGGTATCCCCTGCAGGCCCGTGGGTCTTGTGTTGATCTCCAGAGTCTTATGTCAGTGGCTTAAGTTTGGAATTTAACTCACTCACAGTGTGGAAGGTGAGGCCTGAGAAACTGATTGGGTTGGATTAGGCATCCCTTGCACCCGGGAGAGCATGGAGACACCTGTTGTGCACCTGCTACCCACACAGTGATGTTCATGGGACTGCCCACCAGACCCATGCCCGAGGCCCGTGGGTCAAGGAGATGTGTTGCATCTCATCACAGCGACTCATTCCCCACACCCCTGCCAGAGAAAACTGCGAACACAGACCGGCTTTTGGAATACTCCTGTGATCCCTGCCCTTCGGAGTTCCTCTTTGCTCACAGGAAAAACACGAAGATCCTGACCGTGGACCCCTCTCTGGGCTTCCTGGCTTGCTGCAGCCTCCCCCTCGCCCTCCGAGTGTGCTGTTCTGCCCCCACCGCCCTCATCAGATAGCAGGCCAGCATGGGCTGCCTGTTCCTGGGCTGTGAACCTCCAGACCACGAGTGGACGTAAACCTTTTTTCCTACATGTTTGTTTGGTAACAAAAACACTGACTGAGAAACATGGTTAAACACTTCTCGTCCTTCCCTTGCCCCCAGATACGGCAGGTTTCTGGGCTAAGGCTGTCGCAGGGTCACATCGCCACTCGTGATGGTGCAGCAACAGCCAGTCCTGCTGAAACTCTGCTCTGGTTCGGACTGACTCAGACCCAAACACCGGCTTCCAGTGTGCCAGAGCCTGTTTGACCGGGCAAGGCTGGGCGAGAGGAAGTACACTGAGACCACTGCCAGTGTGGGTGATGACAGATGGAACCTGGCAATGCTGGGGGCCCGAGCGGAGTCACGGAGCTGGGGAGGCAGAGGCCGCGCTGGGGTCCGCTGGAAGCCGGCTCCGTCTCGGGCCGCGCCACCTGGGGTTTCTTCCTCCGCGCGACAAGGGTCGTAGCACTCCCTGGAGTTTGGATCGGATTGCACACGAGTTACATGGCACAGTTGCGGGGTGGGCACTCGATGGCAGCCGTGACACAGAGCCTGAAGAGAAAGACCACAGCGGGAGGAAGCAGGTCTGCCTGCGGGCTTGGTTCCTGCCCGAACAAGGGGCAGCACTAATGAACTGCCGGCGCTGTTTTCCACGGGCAGCACCAAGTGCCTATTGAAGTAGCTTGCCCCTTTTGCTTCCTGTTTTCAGGAAAATAAACTGCCTTCCCGCCACCGCCCACCCCTCACTGCCATTCTCCCAGTAGACTGCTGATACAGGAGGTGGCCCAGAGCCTCTCCCGTGAGAGGCCGGCTGCACTCGGGCAGTGCTGCCTTGGATGCCACCGTCCCCCAGGGGCAGTGACTGTCATGGAGGCCAGCGTCTGGTTGTGCCTGTTTTATTCCCGCAGATCATGATCCTGGCATGGATATTCTCACAGGAAAGCACAAGACTGAACACATTTGGGAAACTAGGGTTTTGTTGTTCTCTTATGGAAAATTCCAGACATAGAGCAGTACAGGAATGTGTGTAACCGACCTCCCCACACCCACCCTGGCACGCGCAGTCAGCAATATCCAACCAGTCTTGCTTACCTGGCCTGTCCCTGCAGCCAGGTTACAGAATTCAAAAGTGGTGTGTTCACTCACTTGGAGTGGACTCGCAGAAGCCTTCAGTGTCTTCACAGAGGAGTGCAGCGTCAGCACAAGGAATTCTGTGACATTGCCCCACGCAGAGCCCTGGCACCCTTCATCAGGCACACCCCACTTCCCCTCCAGGTCTTGAGCAAGTGTGTGCCTGCTCCCGGTCTCTACACTGGGCTGCCCTGCTCATCCCATATACAGGGACTTGTCTGTGTTCTTTTGTGACCAGCTTCTTCCCCCGGGATAGTGTTTTCCAGGCTTAGTCATGTTGTAGGTGTGTCTCTACGTCATTCTTTTCTAACGGTCAAATAATAATCCACTAGCACCCACCGCGTTCCGCTTAACCATCCCCCACTCGATGGACTTGGGGCTGTTTGCATTGTGGGTAACGCTGCCCTGACGTTCGTGTGCTGGTTTCTGGGCGGAAATGTGTTTTCACTTCTCTTGGGTACAGACGGTGGCTGGCAGAGACCTGCAGGGTCACAGGGTAACTGTGTGTGTAACATTTGGGGGCCTCCTGCCCTCCTCACAGCTACACACGGGAGTTCCAGTTTCCTCAGCTCCTTGACAGTACTTGCTGTCTGTGTTAAGTTGGAGCCTGGTGAGTGCGACCTGGTTATCTCATCGTGAGCTGGATTTATGTTTCCCATGGCTGATGGTGGCCCCTTTTCTCCTGCTTGTTGGCCGTCTGTGTATCCTCTCTGCAGAAATGCCTGTTCAAACCCTCCACCCACAGGCTCTGCCGTGAATGTTGGTACCACTACACTGACGTCCATTCTCTGCTCATTCTCCACTCTTTCCTTCAGTCATGCTTCCATTCGACAAACGTTTGTAAAGCTCCCAAAAGGAAACAGGCCCTGGCCCAGTGTTGAGGACAGACATTCACACATCAGCGGATGAAGCCATTGTCGGCAGGAAGACTTGCATTCTTAGAGGGGCTAACGATGCTTAACAAGGAAGCAAACAGGTAAGAGAGTGTGGGCGAGTAGCAAATGATTGACGTGGTACAGCGGGGAGTGGGCATTACCGTCCAGTAGGTGATTGGGGCGCTGCTTTGTGCCGGGTGATAGGCAGTGCCGTCCAAGCTGAGACCACTGCGTTGTGCCGGGTGATAGGCAGTGCCGTCCAAGCTGAGACCTCAATTATGAGAGAAAGCAGAGTGTTAAGAAGATGGGGGCTGTGCGTCCCAGGCAGAAGAAGCGGTGAGCAGAGCGAGCTGTGTGATACGGAAGAGTGAGAAGGTTGGTGTGGCTGGGCGTGGGGAGTGTGGCAGGCGGTAGGGCGAGACGGGCAAGCAGGAGCCCTCTCCAAGGCTGGTCGGGGAAGGGGGCCAGGCCTGGGTTCCTGGGAGGAGCTCTGGAAGAATGTGGAGGGAACGGTCAGTGGATCACAAGTGCGGGCGGCCTCGCTCTGCCGCCTCTGTGCCACATTGAAGCAAGTACATACTATATTTGAGAGCAGCTAATAAATAAAAAAAGGATGTGAGCCATTATTTTGTCTAAAATAGAAAAATAAAACCCAAGGCAGCACTGCAAGGCGACTATTTATGGTGTTGGAAATGTCTTCAGAGTCTTTTTAGAGTTTTGTGTGGAATGTTTATGGAAGGTGTAAAATTCCTCTGGTGCCAAGGTTTATGAACAGTGCAGGTGGCAGCTCCTTCTAGCTTGATCCCTGCTTCAGGAAATGTGGGTTTTCCCTCATTTAGTCACGTTGTTTCCAGCCCATCAAAAATAGACAAGATGTAACAGGACGGTCCATTGGTACCATCCTTTTTGGAAATGATGGCCCGAAGCACTTTACGGTTGCCAGAGCCCCACGATGTGACTCAAGTAGTCCTCGGCGGCGGTGGGGGTGGGGGAAGCCCATGCTTTCCCTTGCTCTTTGTATTCCTCTGCCATCCCCTCCTCCAGGAGGTAATCAGCCTGGGAGAGGCAGCCCTTTAAAATTCAGTGCTTGCAAAGGGCAAGAAGAGGAGTGAAAATGATTATACTGGAGCCCCCAAATAAGAGGGCGGCGTGGACTCGCCGTGTTTGGGAATGAGCTGTATCAGAGTTGGGGAAAGCTCAGGTTAGCAGATATGCAGAACCATATGCATGCATTAATTAAACAGTGTGCAGGAGGAGGAGGGAATCTGAGAAAATAACAAAGCGGCAGTGTATGCGTGCAATGATTTTTCATTCTGCTTCGCTTCAGCTCTGCCCCTGCAACAGAGGATCTAATCAATCTGCCGGCTATTAAGTTTGTTAATTGATAATGCATACTAATTAGGCTGTGCGCAGTTACTTAAGAGACTTTGCTAAGGTGATTGTAGGCACAAGTCCAAATGGAGTTTAAAGTATTCTGTGTGAGGTTAAAACCCATCAACCAGAATAGATGGATTTTATATTATAACAGAAGGCACAACATACCCATAAGTATTTAATGTATTGCACAGTTATCCATTATTACATCTTTTAACTCTACAAAATAATTAAAAATGTAAAAGCAGCTACTAAAACTATAGCTAAACCACCTCGGTGAGGGCGTGAGGACGTGTCAATGAGAGAGTGCTGTTTTCTCATCAGGGTAAATGTTTGATTTTCTCATTTGTTTTTAGGAACAGTCAGGACTAGCAGGGGAAGGGCTGTGGTGGGAGGCAGGTCTGCCTGGGTCGTGTGGGCGCGGAGGGGCCGACTGCCCCAAAGCCAGGGGTGACGCACGCTCTCCAGGGTCAGCGCCCAGCGGGTGCCCAGCTGACCCCCAGAGACGCGGGGGAGGGTCCTGCTTACCAGCCTGACACCAGCTGCTGGGCATCCGGGTGGGACCCTTCTTTTCGGAACAGACCGAGGAGAACATCCAGGCGTCGCACAATGTCCTTGAGGAAACATTCGAAGGAAGCTGGCTTAGCCCTCCCTGTGTCTTGGAGAATGAGTTGGTTCCAGTTGATCCCCAAGAGATACCTCAAGTAGGGTCCAAAAAGATCTCCCCAGATCAGAGCGGTGTCTCGGCGTGCTCTGGCGTGTTTCCTAGATGTTCAGCTTCTGAGCTGGGGCAGCGGCAGCTCAGAATCCACCCAGAGGGCTCGCTGGGGAGGTGGGAGTTCCCAGCGAGGTCCAGAAATGCCCTATGCTTCCGGAAGACGCAGAGGTGAGCTTCGTGGACTCTGTTCATTTGTGGTTGTCTCTTGAGCGAGTTCTGCCCTGCAGGCACTGTACTCAGAACTGGGGACGCCACCAGGAACAAGTCAGGCTGAGCTCTGTGCCCCGCGTGCCTCCGAGTCCTGCACGTGCAGAAGGTGCCTTCCGAAAGTGAAAGTGAGCTCCTGCCGCTCTCGCCGGAAACTGCGGGCTCCTCAGCGTGAAGTCCGTCCCGAGCTCACATGGAAGACCTTCCAGCCTTTTCTCCCGACAGTCCCTGCTATCAACAAAGTATGTGTTGAGAAGACTGTGTGTTGTGAGCACCGTATCAGAAAGCCAGGTAGACAGAGGCTGGGCCGTCAGGGAGCTCGCTGCCAGGCGAACTTGAACTGTATGCCCGTGGTGTCCCTGCACAAGCTGCGTCCTAGCTAGGCTCCCGGCTAGGCCGCCGTGGGGCTGGAACTGCAGATGGCAGTCTGGTGCTCCCGGAACCATGTTACTGTGGAAGGACTGATACAGTGTCCACAGCTCTGCACAAGTGGGGGAGATGAGTCTGTAGGAGGACTGATACAGTGTCCACAGCTCTGCACAAGTGGGGGAGATGAGTCTGTAGGAGGACTGATACAGTGTCCACAGGCTCTGCACAAGTGGGGGAGATGCGTCATACGGATTCCGTTAGGTTGATCCGCAGGCTAAATTTTAATGAACAGGAGTGGAGTGACGCTCCGCTGGAGAGACAGGGCAGCAGCAGAGGCAGCGTCTGCTGCGTTTCCACTCCTGCAGCAGCCAGGAGTCCCCACAAGCAGACCTGACGCTAGCAGGAGGCAGTGGCGTGGTGGTGCGCTCGAAATTAGCAGTGTGTTGCTCCCTCCAGTGTGCCTGCGGTCCGCGCTGCTTTGTTGTCACTGTGTTGAGATGGCTGAGTTCAGGGAGTCGGCGTAGGAAAAGCTGATTTCAGAAGAGTTACTTAAATGCACCCAAGAAAAAAGAATAGCTGAAGGCTCAAATGAGAACCACGACTCACGAAGGACAGACAGAGGGGTTGTCGAGGGCCAGGCCCAGAGGTGGTGTGCCCCACCTCTGCCCTCGACCCTGTGGGCTGCACCCACGCTGCGAGAGTGGCTGGTACGGACTGGGAAAGGAGGAGCCAGCTGTCTGATGAGCAGTGGGCAGTGGCCGCCACGTGGGTTAGCCCACAGGTGTGTCTGAGAGATTGGTCACCAAGTGTCTTCCTCTTCCTTCTGCCTGATGAACAAAAGCTAAGGACAGAGCTTGTGACTAGACAGGGTGTCTGTTCAGACAGGCCAGTTATGTGCTTGTGAATTCCAGAGACTCGCCTTGGGGCAGCCAGCTGGCATTGCCAGGTAACACGGCTCTCCCACGTCAGTGCGAGCCCAAGTTCAGATTCATCATGGCAGAGTGTAAAGGGATCTGAGCAGCTCCAGGCGGCACAGGCTCGTCCTAGGTAAGGAAACGCTGAGCTCTCTTTAGCACAGTACTTGGCCTTTTCCAGATTCCAGCCGGATAACATTTTATAGCTGCTTAGTTCTGCAGAACGGGCTGTTGTGCCCTCCTCACGATGAAGTCAAGACCCCAGTCTCAAAAACCACGCACGAGGGCCAGCACTGTGGTGTAGCCGGTAAAGATGCCACCTGTGACGCCGCCATCCCATATGGGCACTGATTTGTGTCCTGGCTGCTCCACTTCCGATCCAGCTCCCTGCTAATGGTCTGGGAAAGCAGTGGTGTATGGCCCAAGTGCTTGGGCCTCTTCCACCCAAGTGGGAGATACAGATGAGGGTCCTGGCTTTGCCCTGGTCCAGCCCCAGCCATTGCGGCCATTCGAGGAGTGAACCGGTAAAAATGAGATACTTCTTAGGTTTGGAAAGTGGATATTTAAATAGAAATGCTAAACAGACTTTGCAAGTTTATATGTTACTTACTCCCAAACTGAGCTGTCTTAAATGAGCCAGAAAAATGAAGAAAAACTTTGGGTTGTCTGTCAATTAATTTGCAGATAAAAAATTATTGACTTTCAGGTTGTTTCTACTGTCAGTTAAATTATGTTAATTTTAGATTTTAAAAATGAAGATTGATGAATCTCTCTTTTTTGAAGAATCAAACATTAATTCAGATTTTCCTAAAATGATGCTTATTGTAGTACGTTGAAAGGAACAGAAAATGACTTAGTAATTCTGCGTCTGAGTGGAGATTTTGGCAAAGTGTCTGCGTTGGGCAGGATTGATTTGCACACACACAGCACAAGTCTGACATTGAACAACATGGTTTTTGCCGTGACAGTGGTTTGGGGGCGGGGTTCACCCAGCACTCTAAGCGTGTGTTTTGTGTTTCCATCGTCACACTGTGACAGTGGTCTGGGGGCGGGGTTCACCAGCACTCTAAGCGTGTGTTTTGTGTTTCCATCGTCACACTGTGGCAGTGGTTTGGGGGCGGGGCTCACCAGCACTCAGCGTGTGTTTTGTGTTTCCATCGTCACACTGTGACAGTGGGTCTGGGGGCAGGGTTCACCCAGCACTCTTAGCGTGTGTTTTGTGTTTCCATAGTCACTGTGGCAGTGGGTCTGGGGGCGGGGTTCACCAGCACTCTAAGCGTGTGTTTTGTGTTTCCATTGTCACACTGTGGCAGTGGTCTGGGGGCGGGGTTCACCCAGCACTCTTAGCGTGTGTTTTGTGTTTCCATAGTCACTGTGGCAGTGGGTCTGGGGGCGGGGTTCACCAGCACTCAGCGTGTGTTTTGTGTTTCCATCGTCACACTGTGACAGTGGGTCTGGGGGCAGGGTTCACCCAGCACTCTTAGCGTGTGTTTTGTGTTTCCATAGTCACTGTGGCAGTGGGTCTGGGGGCGGGGTTCACCAGCACTCTAAGCGTGTGTTTTGTGTTTCCATCGTCACACTGTGGCAGTGGTCTGGGGGCGGGGTTCACCAGCACTCTTAGTGTGTGTTTTGTGTTTCCATCGTCACACTGTGACAGTGGGTCTGGGGGCGGAGTTCACCCAGCACTCTAAGCGTGTGTTTTGTGTTTCTATAGTCACTGTGGCAGTGGGTCTGGGGGCGGGGTTCACCAGCACTCTAAGCGTGTGTTTTGTGTTTTCATCGTCACACTGTGACAGTGGTCTGGGGGCGGGGTTCACCCAGCACTCTTAGCGTGTGTTTTGTGTTTCCATCGTCACACTGTGACAGTGGTCTGGGGGCGGGGTTCACCCAGCACTCTAAGCGTGTGTTTTGTGTTTCCATCATCACACTGTGACAGTGGGTCTGGGGGCGGGGTTCACCAGCACTCTTAGTGTGTGTTTTGTGTTTCCATCATCACACTGTGACAGTGGGTCTGGGGGCGGGGTTCACCCAGCACTCTTAGTGTGTGTTTTACGTCTTCTATCGTCACACTGTGGCAGTGGGTCTGGGGGCGGGGTTCACCAGCACTCTTAGTGTGTGTTTTGTGTTTCCATCATCACACTGTGACAGTGATCTGGGGGCGGGGTTCACCAGCACTCAGCGTGTGTTTTGCATCTTCCATCGTTATGGTGGCAGTGGTGCTTCCAGACCCAGTGTCTGTCTCTCTTCAGAAGCCCCTCAGTGGCCATGCTCATCACTCCGCTCCTGTCTGCTGGCTCATCTCCCCAGACCTCCTCTGTCTTGCTCAGTGCCAGGTAAGGCTGGCATGTGCAGCTGCCCCAGTGGACCAGCGGTCCTACGGCTTCCGGAGGCGTCCAGGTGTTTTGTAAGGCCAGAGGGAGGACTGGTAGGAGACAAGCAGGTGTGGAAGAGTGAGCTGGGCCATTTCTTTCCCTGGGTCTTCCTCTCTGATTCATGAAGTGTTGGCCACGTCCGGTCCGAGGGCCTCAGCTGTGGCCCTGGAACTGACTGCAACAGGAAATCTGAGAAAGGGGTTCACTCTTCAGACAGAATCGACACAGGTGCCTTGCTCTTGACCCTGGGAGGCGCTGACACCCCTGTTGCTTTGTGAAGGTAAGTATCGGACTTGCCTAGCGTCCACCCAGCGTCAGGCTCCTGCGCTGGGGTGCAATCTGCCAGAGGCTCTAAGGGGCCTCACGTCTGCATGCCTGGCCTCGGGGGTCACTCAGATCCCTGAAGCTGGCTCCTCCTGCCCCTTTGCAACGTCTGAGAATTCCCGTGGCCTCTCTTTTCCTCCTCTTAATTTCAGTGAGACCTCAAAGGAACAGAACGGTCGTTCCCTTGGCCTATGGCATGGAGTCTTCATGTCTGTGTATGGCCCTCGCCTTTGTTTTTTTCTCCGCATAATGTCATGGACATGTATGACATCACTATTCAACCCCAAAACTGGAACATTGGGAATGGCTTCCTGCTCCTTCCCATTCTGCCCCTGCTCTCATGGGATCACTGTCCTAGAGTGTGTGTTTCTCTCACATACATAGTATGATAAATGTGTTGTTATATGTGAAGATGAATATACACAAACATGGATGCCTAGACAGTTTATTTCAGTTGTTCTGAACTTCGTGAACGGTATCACATACTGGATGTAACTTCTGGAACTTGGTTTTATTTTATTGTTTCTGCACAACATTGTGTTGCTGGCGTCCAGCCATGTTGCGTCCGTTAGGGTCCGCCCACTGTCATGGCTGTTTCCTGTTTCACTGGTCAGTGTTCTTGGGTTGGTGGGTGTTTGCGTCTGAGCAGAGCTGTAAGGAGCTTTTTCTCGCACAGGTCTTTGGATGCATGTGAGCAGAAGCGTCTGTTGGTTCTCATCCCAGGAGTGGGCAGAGTCACGGAGCACAGAGGGGCATGTTCAGTATTGCAGCTGGTGCCACGTTATCTTTTGAAGTCGTCGTGTCTATATTCCTGGGAGCAGTGTTTCAGTACACTCTCGACACTCGGCATTGCCAAACTGGTTGATTTTTGTGGATTAAGTGGATGAAAATGGTATCTCGATGTGACTGACTTAGATTCGTCTAATTGATAATGAGATAATGAGTTTAGCATCTTTTCAAATGCTGTATATATTTTCTAGTCTGTTGAGGTCTTTTGCTCATTTTAAAGTGGAGTTGTTTTCTGGGTTCAGCTATTGTTTGAGACTCCCGCAGCTCCTATCAGAATGCGGGTTTGAGTTCTGGCTCCTCTGCCAGTCCAGCTTCCTGCTAGTGCGTCCTGCGAGGCAGAAAATAATAGCTCTAGTGCTGGGGCCCCTCCCTGCCACCTGTGTGGAGACCCAGATAAGAGTTCCTGGCTGCTGGCTCCAGCCTGGCCAGCCCTTGGGGACTGAATCAGTGGATGAAGGATCTCCCTCTCTGCTCTCTGCTGGCTGCCTTTCAAGTAGATGGAAATAAATGATATTTTAATGAAGAAGGCAGATGAAGAGGCGCATGGGACAAGCCTGCCCTTGCAGAGCTGGGGTGGGCTGCCCTCTGCGACGTGGATGTGTTCACCAGCTGTGTTTCAGAGGGTTCTGCAGAGACCTCCCTGGGCAGGGGTGATGGTTGGTAACCCAGCCTGCAGCCCGTCTCCCCTCCCCGGAGGGTGGGGTGGAGCTAGAAGCTCTCAGCTTCTCATCGTGGCCTGGCATTTCTGGTGACCAGGCTCCATCCTGAAGCTTTTGGGAGCCCACGAGTCACTTCGTTAGAACAGGAGGTCGCCCATCCTCCAGGGAATTCCACGGGGGAGGGTGCAGGAGCGCTGCGTCAGAAGGGGGGGCGGAGATTGAGTATCAGAACAGGAGGATGTTCCTGGCGTCCCTGTCACCCAGGAACACACAGGGTCTGAGGGGGTGGGTGTGTGCTGGGAAGCAGACGTGGGTTCTGTGTTAGGTCACAGGGCCCCTCCCAGGATCGTCGCCTCCGTGTCCTAGAGAGGGCACAGCGTGTGGGTGGTTGAGCGCAGAGCAGGTGGAGACAAACCTTCAGAGACACCGTGTCACCTGAAGCTCTTGTGTGGTGCCCGCCACCGCGTGCACAGTCAGGGCCGGTGTGGGCGGCACCGCAGGGCTTCCGTCATGGAGCTGGCTGAAGGCGCCGGCTGTCCCGCTTTTAAGCTGGAGGAAGACAGACTCTGCTCGGTGCACTGCGCATGGCTCGCTTCGGTTTCCCACAGGAAGCTCCTGGCTGTGGGCCGGGCGCTGGAGGAAACCCGAGGCCTCCGCTCACCTCGGCTGGCAGAGGGTGGTGTGACTTGGGCTTGGAGCCGACACAGTGGCCCCCATTTGGAGGCTGTTCCGGGAGGTGAGTCCTTCCCTGCCCTCTCACGCCTTTACTGAGCACTCGGAAATGAAAGACGACCCTGAAACAGCCTAATCACTCCCGATAGCCAGTTTCTCCCTAGCACTGCGTTCCCTAGCACTGCGTTCCTGCAGCGCAGATTCTAAGTCTGTCTGCGAAATGGGTGAGTGCTGGCACCCTCAGGCGTTTGGTTTTGCCTTGGAATCATAATGTGCCGAAGCCTGTCTCAATTTCTGCTCCCATTAATTCCAAACCCGGAGCCAAAAAGCCCAAGGAGGGAGGGCCTTAATCAGATCACACATCAGCCTAGAGTGGCGGCCACAGTGTTCTGGACAGCTGGCCACTTGGAGCTGGACAAAGGCCACCAACTCGTTTGACAAAAGCCAGTGAACATCTGTCAGTTTGGAAGTAGCTCTCCTGGCTGACCCTGGATCAGATTTCAGGCGTGCCCCTCGTCTTCTGTTGTTCAGATGCAGTAGTGCCGTCCGGGAACTCCCTACCCACCGTGCACTCAGTGCCTGTGTGGGTGGTGCCGGGCCTGCCCTTGCTCTGAGATGTGCAGGGTGACATTAGAAGTACTGAGCATTCTGATGGCCGTGGCATGGAGGCAGGGTCCTGGAGAGATTCCATTGAGGACGCGTGGGGAGGAGGCCCCTGGGAGGGGAGGGTGGGGCCGCAGAGGTGGGGGACACCTGCAGTTCACAACAGCCATGACCAGGGCATGGCGGTATTTTCGCCCTTTGCAAGTCTGACAGCACCTGTGTGAACACCCTGGGCCAGCCTCGGCTTCTCTCAAACACTGCAGAGACGTGGTGGGGGGAGGAGATGTTACCCGAGGGTGGGTGGTCACCCCAAGGCCAGCTTTGGAAGTGGACACTGCCGCTCCGTGCACAGGGATTGGAGTGACACAAGCGCTGAGACAAGACAAATGAACTTGTCCGACCTGCCCTGTCTGTTAGTGCGTTTGGTGTCCCAGCAGTGTCGGCGCTCAGTGCAGCGTGTGTCACAGTGGAGCGTGGCGGCTTAGCAGCCTTTGGAGACATTCTGTCCTTCATACAGCATAGATGTGTGTGTATGAATACATGTATATGTGCATACACACATTGTACACGCACACACACACGTGTGTATGAATACATGTATATGTGCACACACATTGTACATGCACACACGTGTGTATGAATACATGTATATGTGCATACACACATTGTACACACGTGTGTATGAATACATGTATATGTGCATACACACATTGTACATACACACGTGTGTATGAATACATATATGCAAACACATTGTACACACGTGTGTATGAATACATGTATATGTACACACATTGTACACGCACACACGTGTGTATGAATACATATATGTACATACACACATGTACACACACAGACCAGGGGCTTCCAGAGGTCATGGAAATGCATGCATATTATGAAAAAACTTTGTGGGTTTCAAGCCTTTTGCATCAAGACACATTTACCTTTTAATTCCATTTTCCATGAACTTTTTGGAGCGTCTTCAAATATACGCATTCATATGTAGAGTGTATGCAGTACGTGCACAATATGTATTTGAACATGTGGAAGCATGATGCTAGTTATTTACACTGACAGCCTAATGTAGGTTGAATGCTGTAATTGTAAACAGTTTTAGCTTTGTAAAACAGTAAGATTTAATTGAAATTTCAAAGTACTGGGGCCGGCACTGTGGCATAGCGGGTAAAGCCACTGCCTGCAGTGCTGGCATCCCATATGGGCGCCAATTCTAGCCCTGGCTGCTCCACTTCTGATCCAGCTCTCTGCTATGGCTTGAGGAAGCAGTAGAAGATGGTTGAAGCCCATGGGCCCTCGCACCCGTGTGGGAAGACCTAGAGGAAGCTCCTGGCTCCTGGCTTTGGATTGGTGCATCTCCAGCCGTTGCGGCCAATTGGGGAGTGAACCAGCAGGTAGAAGACCTCTCTCTCTCTCTCTCTTTGTCTCTCCTTCTCTCTCTATGTAACTGACTTTCAAGTAAATAAATCTTTTTTAAAAAAAGAAATTTCAAAGTATTAAACTTTAGCATTGCTTAAAGAATGGATTTAGATTTTTGATACTGTTATTTTTTGTCTGCCTTTTTAATTTATCAGATAATTTTGAATATTTTAGAAGAGAAGTAATTTTTTAAATATGTGAACAGTTTTTTGTATTTAATTTACATGTTACGAAAATATGTGCTGTGGTGCAGTGGGTTAACGCCCTGGCTTGAACCGCCGGCATCCCATATGGGCACCGGTTCTAGTCCCAGCTGCTCTGCTTCTGATCCAGCGCTCTGCTATGTCCTGGGAAAGTAGTAGAAGATGGCCCAAGTCCTTGGGCCCCTGCACCCACATGGGAGACCCAGAGGAAGCTCCTAGCTCCTGGCTTCAGATTGGCGCATTTCTGGCCGTTGTGGCCAATTAGGGAGTGAGCCATCAGATGGAAGACCTCTCTCTCTCTAACTCTGACTTTTGAATGAATAAATAAATAAATAAATCTTTTTAAAAAATTGGAGTTTTGGTACTGAACACAATTACATTCTGTTTTTTAGTCATTTAGGTCATACCGTTAATAGGACACAAACTGTATTAAAATATAGTTTATAGCAGCATGTTTAGTAATTTTGTTGAAAGAAAAAAATCCATTTTAGGGTCTGAATCTTAATTTTTAGTGAATTAGTTATGTTTCTGCTCTTACTCATGCAGACCTCCCAGCCCAGCGCTGGAACCCTGCAGCACGCGTGATAATCCCTGCATTCCGTGTCTGGTACTTGCTGTACACGACTGAAAGCAAGATAAAACCAAGACGTCACTGCTTCAGCGTCCTGTCATCGTGGACGTTCGTCAAGCAGGAAAGATGAGACTATTTAGTAATGAGCTGCGTGGGTCACTCCTGCTGTGTAGGCATGGCGTGTGTGCTCTCTTCCCTCAGACTGGCAGTCGCCAGCCCAGTCCTGAGGTTTTAGGAACTGTGCTGTGGTGCAGAGAACACCCTGCACCGTGAACCCTGGAGGACGGGCAGTGAGCGTTCGGCCTCTGCCTCCCTGGCTGCGCTCTCTCGGGGCTGAGCCCGAGGGCCTCCTGACTTCCCTTTCTTGCTCCTCTCCTGGCGCCCCACGGCAAGCCGACAGGAAGCAGTGGCAATGGGGAGCCCCTAGCCGCGGCGCACCTGGGAGTGGGTAAGTGCAGGCCAAGTTTTGCACTTTGTGGAAAAATGTACTAGAATTCCAAGAGTGAGTTTGCAGTCCTCGTAACCAAGCTGTTTCAGAAGACTAGCTGAATATTTCATGTCATACCACACGATTTTGAAATCGTGGTAGAGACACCTGCGATCATAATATCCTTCCAGTGGCAAATGTCATATTACGTTTTTAGGGCATTACGTCAATTTAGTATTTCGCGTATTATTAATAATGCCTCATTACATAAAATTATTACTAAACTGGCAATTAAGTGGATGTGAAGGACCCATATGCTAAACTGCTCATAACATTTCAATTACGAACTTCACATCAGATGCCTTCCGGCGTGTGCTAGTGGCACGAGTGAGCGGCCCCTGTGCCAGAGCCACCCAGTGAGCTCGGCCTGGAGCGTGTGAAGCTGGCGTCCAGGCGTGTCGTGCATTTTCCTAAATTTGGGGAAATCAGCAATGGAAGCTGCAGCCGAAGTGGCTCGCCGTCTCCAGAAGCAGCAGAGCTAACGTTGTGGTGAGCGCTCTCCCGAGCCGTGAAGCCGGGGGTGCCACTGATGCTTCTTGGTGGACCAGAGAGTGACTTTCCTGTTTTCTCATTTATGTTCTGCCTCCAGATAAACAAGCACACAGACAGCAGTGATCCCCCTGGTTCAGTTGTGTAGAAGGCCTGTGGTGTGACGGTAGCATGCTTCTGCTTGGGGCTGTCCTTGAACACAGAACCCCCTGTGCCAGAGAGGAAGGAGCAGGCCCCTCGCTCCCAGGTGAGCCTGCACTGCCGCCGCCCCTCCCTTGGTGCTCCTGTGGTAGTGGGTGCTGGAGGCCCCAACCAGAACCCGACTCCGAAGCTTCTTGCAAGATGTTCCAAGACGTGGAGTCCAGTGACTGCAGCTGGTGGCGCAGTAGTGAGGCCGCACCCCGCAGTTTCCCCAGCATCCCTTGGGGAGGGCAGCTCTCTGGTCCTCTGTCCTCTGTCACACTGCACAGTGACATAATGGGCATCATCAACTGGCTGTGTGCCATCCTGTTGGTGGCTCCATTAGTCAGGGCTTGGACCCCTTGCTCGGGTCACTTGAAAATGATCCAGTCCTAGAGGCACTGGTTAGGTCACCACTCGGGACAGGTACCTCACAGTCCTGGCTGCTCTGCTTCTGATCCAGCTCCTGCTAAGCCCACCCTGGGAGGCAGCAGGCGAGGGCTCAAGTACTTGGGTTCCTGCCACCCGCAAGGGAGGCCCAGTGGAGTTCATGGATGCTGGCTTCTGCCTGGCCCGGCCCTTGGGTGTTGCAGGTGCTTGGGATGGAAGATCTCTTGTGCCTTTCAAATAAAACGGAAATACATGAAAAGAAAGGAAATGATTAGATTCTAGGTTAAATATATGTTTCTCCAGAATATCAACGTTGTAATTTACAACTAGAGTTTCCCTTGCCTTGAAAACCAGACTGTGTGGTGTTTGTGGTCAGAGCGTACTCTTCTCAATTTCTCGGAACCAGGGTGGTTGCATCAACAGCCATAGACTGTGTTTCATTCTGCAAACACTTGTTGTGCCTCTGAGGGCTAAGCACCAAAGACACAAGGCAGAGAAAATGCTTTTCTCTGATTTCTCTGGCGGTTGGCCTGCAGCCGGGATGCCGGTGTCCCGCCGTGGGCACCTGGGATCAGTGCTCACGTCAGCCCCCTGCTAATGCAGATGCTGTGACTGGATTCCTGCCAGCCGTGGGGGGACCTGGATGAGGACTGGCGCAGAGTTTGGCTGTGTGAGCATTTGGGGACTGAGCCAGCAGATGTGTGATCTCTGTCTCTCAAAACACATAAATAAAAAAATTTTAAAGAGTTTTTTTTGTTCTCAAGGAATTCATAATCTAGTAAGAGTGGTGTTGAGTTTTTGTGTTGTGTGCGCAAGATGCAGTGAGCACTGAGACGCGCTCAGGTCTGCTGGAAGAAGGTGGGAGCTGAAGTCGATGTGCCTGGGTGAGGGCTGCGTGAGGAGATCCTGCCCAAGGCCTTGAAGGGCACGTGGGCGTCTGGTGAGGGCAGAGGCCACGGGAGAAGGCGCTGCCGGGCACGTCAGCACGCGCACTGGTTCTGAACGGCCTGAGCTTGCGGGAAAGGGCAGAGTGGCAGACGAGGAGGCTGGGGCGACTCGGCCTGAGGAAGCCTCTTAGACCACGTCTGTGCCCCGCCAGGAAGCGGAACTGCTCTCCAAGGCCAGCGCTTCTGTCAGGAGGACTGGGCAGGGGCCCCAGCCTTGCCTCCCTCTCTGCCTCCACAGCCTCCACCAAGTGACTCTGCAGCTCTTGCACTAAGGCATGGGGAGTTTCCCCACTGTTGGCCTTGGCCTTGGCCAGCACAGTGAGGTGTAGGGGATGAGGCACCTGCTGCAGCGCAGCTTCACCAGGCCTTGTGAAGTTCTGTTTCCGGTCCGTATCTCTGCCATTCCCGTGAAGACAGTCATGGAAAATGCAATTAAAAGCTGAGTTTATTTTGGTGTAAAACATTCTGAAATTCCTGCATTCCAGGGGCCTTTGAAAAGTTCATGGCTGTGTGTATTGTGAAAAACCCATGCACCAAAATGAAATTAGCTTTTAATTTTGTTTTCCATGAACTTTTTGGAGTGCTGCCATATAGTTGATACAGTGGTACAATGAAGCTAATAAATCATATGTATTATAAGACATGCTCCAGTCAGGAGCGGAAATGTGTAGGACGTGCCGTAGGTAGAAGCAGGGTTCCCACATTTCTCTTCCATTCCCTGCCTCTAGGCCCCAGCCTCGTCGTGGTCTCTGTGGTTTTGTCACTTGGGAGTTGCCGGTGGATGGAGCCGTCCTCCTTCTGCAGTAAGCGTGTGCAGTGAGAGAGACTTTGGTTCCATAAGCTGCCCTTGACGTTCCTCTGCGTGCTTCCGGCTCTCCACAGCCGGCTCCTTCTTGCCCTGGTGTGGCTGGTCAAGCCGGTGCAGCCCTGCATTCTGGTTGTCTCTGGCTGCGGGCTGTTGCTGCCCTGACAGCTGGGCCTGGGCCTCAGGGTGGACCGGCGCTTTCTGTCCCTTGGGCCGAGTGCCTGGTGTGCAGTGGTTGAGTAACATGGTGAGTACGATCCCTCTTTTCGAACTGCTGAGCTCGGTTCCTGCCAGCAGAGGTGAGGGGGAGCCAGGAGACAGTTGGCCTAACTGGGTTGCCGTCTGGCATTGGCCGCTCCGCCGGGCACACTTCCGAGTGGGTCTTCGGTTTGCCCCCCACTGGAACACGTGTCAGCGAGTTGGAGCAGCACCTTCCTGTTCAATGATTCTTTTTGTGAGCAAAGTCTTTCCTTGCCTGTCGCAAGTCTGGTCCTTTCAAATCATGGTATGTATCCTTTTCCTCTCGGGACAACAGCCCGTTTACCTGAAATGTAGGTGAGTTTTTCCTTTCAGCCCGACACTGGTCAGAGTGCTCGGCGTCTCGTGTGTGCTGGTCTCGGTGCTGATTAGCGGCCTGAGCCCACTCTTCAGTACGTTGGTTGTGAGAATTTTAACACCAGTTTCTCTTTTTCTTCTGAAAACGTTAGAGCTTAGCATCTTCATAGACAAATATAATAGGAAACAGTAATTTTTTAATCAAGTTTATCCAAGCACGTGAAATTCTGGACGTTAAAGTTGACCTTATTCAGGAAACAAAGACTTCAAGTCCCTGCAGCTGGAACAAGAGCCCACGGAGGCGCGGCCTCCCGAACGCGGCTGAGGGGCAAGGTCGTGCTCATCCTGTCCTCCTTCCCACGTTCCTCCTCAGCCCCAGTTCCCACAAGGGGCCGAGACTATCTCCACCACCCCAGTGGGCCTGGCTCAGGCCTGAGCCATGGGTGACTCCGCAGAGCCCAGCACCAGGAAGGCCGGGGTCTCCCAGGAGGCGGATGCAGCCCATCTGAGCCCATCTGTGTCAGCACCCGCACTGGACAGCGGCAGCGTGTGGCCGGGCGAGAGGCTAGGGCTGGGCTGTGGGCCCTGGGGGCCTCAGCCTGGCACCCTTCCCTCGTGACCCGTGGCTGGAGAGGAGGAGGAGCCTACACGGTGGGGTGGGTGAGGCGCAGCCCCAGATAGGCCCGAGAACAGCACTGCGCAGCACGTCGGAGATTTGTCCCTTCCTCGCCCTCGCCCACGTCACGGTGAAGCGAGCTGCGGCTGAGGGGCAACGCCAGGTCTTCCGATGCAGCTTCTGGAAGACCACCTGTGAGCGTGCATGTCCCGCACAGCAGCCAGAAAGCAGGGGACCTTGGGGGCACGAGCCGGAGCGAGGGGCGGCACGCCACCCCAGCTCACGCTGCAGCCCAGAACCTGGCCCCAGGGGTTGTCCTACTCCCCACCTCCACTCACACCCCCTCCACCTGGGGCCCCAGGGCGGGAGCGCAGTGGGCCTAAAGCACAGGTAAGGATGGGCTCGCAGAGCGGGCCCTGCGCTCCCTGGCCCCGGCTGTGCACTGCATGGCTGCTCTCTGGAGGACAGCAGTTAGAGTCCCCACCAGGACGGAGCGTCAGCTGGCAGAAGCAGCCCCGGGGCTGGCGGGCCGGCCGGCCTGCCTTCCTTCCTTCCGCACCATGGCAGGGCCGGTGGCGGGCAGCCAGTGGTGCAGACAACGGGTGGAGCGGAAGCCCGTCCTCTTCGCGAGCCCGAGCCTCTAACTGTGGGGGGCTGGAGGACGCCCTTGAAGTAAGTTCTTGCTGACAGACGAGGAGGCTGGGGGGTGGGGGCGGGGGCGCTGGCAGAGGGGCCTGCTCTTTATGACAGCCCCGCCCCCGGAAAGGTAAGAGCTGATGCGGAACCAGCGTGTGCGGATTCACTTCCCCCCTGCCCTTGGCCAAGGGCGAGCGCACAAAATGGGATTAATTGGGATTATGGGGGCTTTGGCTGCTTGGCTGCTACTCAAGGGTGAATGCTTAATTTATGTCCCGGCGGTCTGGACGCGGCCTGATTAGACTGGCTCGCTCAGGCCATTGTTTGCCAAGGACTTCCCTCTCTAAAGAGTGGCTACAGGTGGTGCTGTCTGAGACGGACTTTTAGCTTCGTTGCTGAGTGCGGCTCTCGTGGGTCGCGGCAGAAAGAGCTAAAAGCACTGCTGGGTTTAGAGGCGCTGCCTCCCCTCCTCGGTGCTTCCTGCGCCAGCACCGCGCCAACAGGTGTGAGCGCTGCAGCGTGTGTGGAGCGGGGGTGGTTTGCTGCTAGAGCCCTTGTTTGGCAGACAGCCCTGAGCAGAGATGGCAGCATTCGGAAGGGCCCCGCTGCCTCTGGAAACGGGAGGGTGCCCTGGAGCGCACGGAGCAGGGGCTGCGCCCGCTTCCCCGCTGCGCCCGCCGGCCCGGGATCCTCCAGCTGTGGCAGGCCCTGGGGCCAGGCTCTGCTGCGCTTCCAGGGCCGGGCAGCGCCCCTTGTGCTGGAGTTGGAGGGCTGGCTGTGTGTGCGTGTGAACGCCTCGATGGCTCAGCCTGCTTGATGGGGTTCCTGGGCCACGAGTAGGCTGAGGTCTGACCTTTGATGTGTGTCAGAAGAGCCCAGGGGGGTTGGGCAAAGCTGTTCTTTCCCAGAAGCCTCATGGTGTCCTCAAAGGCACATCAGCTCCGTGCCGGGGGTTTTAAAACAGACTTGTCTAGCCGGCGCCACGGCTCACTAGGCTAATCCTCCGCCTAGCGGCGCCGGCACACCGGGTTCTAGTCCCGGTCGGGGCGCCGGATTCTGTCCTGGTTGCCCCTCTTCCAGGCCAGCCCTCTGCTGTGGCCAGGGAGTACAGTGGAGGATGGCCCAGGTGCTTGGGCCCTGCACCCCATGGGAGACCAGGAAAAGCACCTGGTTCCTGCCATCGGATCAGCGCGGTGCGCCAGCCGCAGTGCGCCGGCCGCGACGGCCATTGGAGGGTGAACCAATGGCAAAGGAAGACCTTTCTCTCTGTCTCTCTCTCACTGTCCACTCTGCCTGTCAAAAATAAAAAATAAAAAATAAATAAAAATAAAAAAAAGAGAACAGACTTGTCTGTGACTTGGGTGCCTGGCAGAAATGAGGCAGAGACCTGTGTGTTGGCCTCACGATGCTTAATTGTGATGTAATTCTAGACACCTGTTCCTGGGGCCATCCAGACATAGTGTCCTCACTGTGTGTCACGCTGTTACTGGTAGTGTACCTAGACCATGTCCCGGTGGGTCAGTGTTGTTTCTCTTGGCTTCCTATTGAGAAAGTAGAACGTGGTTCTCTCATGTGAGAAGTCTGTCGTATTACATTTTGGAAAAAGAGCAGTGCTAACTATGCAAATTCTGCTTTTGGTGAGGATCCCGTAAGCTTAATAACATGATAGAATATGCAGTTATGAGCACATTATGGTGTTAATTAAAAGTTACTCTGAACTTTTATAACATGTTATCTTCCTCAACTACTTTGATGATAAAATCCAAGACTTAATCAAGAGGGGAGCGGGTGACCGTAAAGCTGAATGTGTCGGAGATTCTAGGGGGACAGAGAAATTGTGGAAAGGGAAAAAAGCGCCATGTGGAGCCGCTTCAAAGCTGGAGCAGTGAAGACCCTGCGGAGACTCGGCAGAGGTGAGGGAGGCCCCTCAGGGAAGAGCAGCAGGTGCAAGTGGGCGAGACACAGACGTGTTCCCAATACCTCGCAGAGGATGCGCCCTGGTCCCTGGCCTCTGGTGGGCACACCCTCCCCTGTACAGAGTAAGTCCTTCCAAACACCAGACACCTTGCAGTCCGGTCCTGCCTGTGCGTGGAGACACCCAGCCAGAGCCCCCCTGCCCTGGGAGAGCTGGCAGAGACCCGTGGACTTTGCTGGCTTAACCACGTTGTTGACGGAGGAGGAAACGGGCCAGAGGGAGTGGGCTTGCCTGGGCCACACAGCGAATATCCCCTTCTGAAGTACTTGTAAGTAAGCTGGAAGGAAGACACGAGTAGATGTCCTTCGATGAGGCGTCTCGGCTTACTTCTGCTTTTGTTTTCTGATATTGCACTGGAAAACTGGAGCTGCGTCTCAGACACTGCGTTCAGAGTTAGCAGTGTGCAGCTGGCAAAACAGGATTAGCAGCTCGTCCCTCCCATCAGTGTTTGCTACAGGGAACCAGGCGGGCGCTCAGCTGTGGCCCAGGCGCATGGGGCCGGGCTTGAACTGGAGTTCACCGAGGCTGTGTCAGGGCCCTGAGAGGCGCATGGAGGGTGTTCTTCCAGAGGAGAGGGGCCGCCAGAGCACAGCTGCGAGGCGGGAGGAGTGGGGTGTAGCTGCAGCGCACTGTGTGTCACCGGGTAGCTCGCAGTGGAGCTGGGCCAGGCAGGTCGTGCGTCCTCTCGGCCTCGGTTTCCTTGGACGGTGCCTGATGCTAGGAGAGGAAACACCACGACCTTGACTCTTGAGAAGTGCCCGTGGTTGCTGGATATGCTGACTGCAGTCGCTGGCAGCAGGGCCTGCTGAGTAAGATCCAGTGTCCTGGTGTGGGCATTCAGACATTCGTCCGCAAGCTGGACAGAGTGGACATTGAACAAAAGTACTGGTCAGAGGGGCAGGAGTAACATACACCACAGATGTTATCTTTAATTTTAAAAAAGGGCTACAACAGTGTTGCTTGTTTTCATGAGATGCTTATGCAGCTGAGCTGATTTTACATAGCTGTATTGATTTTAATGTCTTTTTAATATTTGGAAAATGTATGGCCGTTTTTGTGAACCGTGACTTCTGAGTGCATAGCTTCCCTAGGAGGAAAAGCAGGTCTCGTTGTCCAGACTCACAAGCGCTTGGTTCAGGACAAGGGGAGGAGGTGCCGGCCGGAGCTGGAGCTCAAAGATGTAGCGAGTGGACGGAGCCACGTTGTGTGGTTCTGTCGGCTTTGCCTGCAGGCTTGCCCGTGTGCCTGCCGGTGTGTCAGCCTGTAAGTGGCCTGGAGAAGGCGGGGAGTGTGGGGCTGTGCGCCGAGTGCCGCGGTTGTCTGGCTCGTGTTGCGTGGCGGAGGGAAGCAGGGATGAGGCCGCAGAGCAGGAGAGGGAGGCGAGAGCGCATCCTGGGGAGAAAGCTGTGGCGGCTCCAGCTGGGCCACTGGTGTCGCTCCCCGTCTTCGCGGAGGAACGACACAGGACCCTGCGCTGTTCTTTCGTCTGCTCGGCCCTCCCTGGGTTTGCTGCTGGTTCTTCCCGGGTTGGCTACCGTCCCTTCCACCTCCGTGGAAGGGCGGTTCCCCCTGCCACATTCCCCACTTCCACGGGGGAGCGGCACACCGCCGGCCGGCTCTCTCGGGGGCTGCTCAGATGTTATCTGGATGTTCCCCTTAGATGTTCCTGGTGCATGTTGTCTCTCTCCTCCTTTATAGTCCTCTTCCACCAATCCCAACTCTGCTGCCCACACGCCGAGTACGCTGCTCTCCTCCAGTCAGGAGCGGGATCAGCTCCTACAGTTTATTGGTTGAACTGGAGGCAGCTGCGCAGAAGCTGTTTCCTCCTCTCCCAGCGCCATATTGTGGGAGAGCAGATGCATAGAATGTCTTAATTCCAGTAACAGTCTAGTCCGAGTTGCTCCCCACAACTGGAGAGGTGTCCTGCTGAGTAGTTTTTAAGTCTACCATGGGGCCTTCACAAGCTCGCGGAAGGTGCACGTCCTGGAAACGCTGTGCGTGGATCTTGGTTTATGTCACCGCGAAGTAAGTAGCTGGAAATCCCACTCTCCACGAGCCTGTGAGGGTGGGCTGTGCGCAGCTCCAGAGCCCCTCCTCTAGCTCGCCCGCCACCCACAAGCTAGGAAATGGCCGCCTTGGGGTGTGGCTTCAAAGCCAGAGCGAAGTTAGGTGTCTCAGGTCTCCGGGGAAGTTGGGGAAGCGTGGCCGGAGCTGTGTGCGGTGACGAGCGCTTGGCCACGAGGCAGGGTCCGGCCGGGGCTCCAGGAAGCCGTGCTCTCCGGTGAGCTGGTGTGGGTTCCAGAGAGGAGGTGCCTCTCTCCTCCCTGCCCCTGCACCAGGGGCCTCTGCGGTGGTGCAGGAGTGTGGGGAGCAACTCGGACTAGACTGTTACTGGAATTAAGACTTATTCTATGCATCTGCTCTCCCACAATATGGCGCTGAGAAGGGAGTAACAACTTCTACGCAGCTGCCTCTCGCCAACTTGAGTGATGAGCTGCAGGAGCTGATCCTGCTCCTGATTGGAGGAGAGCAGCGTACTCGGCGTGTGGGTAGCAGAGTTGGGATTGGTGGAAGAGGACTATAAAGGAGGAGAGAGACGGCATGCACCAGGAACATCTATCTGAAGGAACACCTGTGCAGCCCCCGAGAGAGCTGGCCGGCGGTGTGCCGCTCCCCTGTGGAAGTGGGGAAAGTGGCAGGGGGAACCGCCCTTCCACGGAGGTGGAAGGGACGGTAGCCAACCCGGGAAGAACCAGCAGCAAACCCGGGGAGGGCCGAGCAGACAAAAAGAACAGCGCAGGGTCCTGTGTCGTTCCTCCACGAAGAGGGGGAGCGACAGAGGAGCAGCCCCGTAAATAGCATGGAGCCGGGCTGCGGCGTTCCCTACCTCCGGGGGCCGCAGAGCCTGACACTGAGGTGTGTTTAGAAAGGGGCTCAGGAACTCTGTGGCCAGCACTAACATGTGCTGTCACGCATGTTAGGAGACCGGTAATCAAATGTCACGCCTCAGAGAGGAGAAAGCCCACCTCCTCCCCCGGGCAGCCAGCGTGGCCCCGACGCTGCCTCAGCGGGACCTCCGGAGAGCGCAGGCAGGGTGCTCAGCCTTCGGACAGCGGCTGCTGCCGTGGAAGCATCCCTGGACCAGCAGGAGATTGACACAGGACGAGGCTGATGACAGTCCCCGGGGCCCGGGGGTCCTGGGCTGCTGCTAGGGACATGGCCCTGCCAGAAGCCAGTGCCCCCGTCTCACCGTGGCTCGGCTTTGCCGCTGTCCCCGCCGGGGGAGGGCAGAGGCCTGGCTGTCTCCCTCCCTCCCCTGTTCCTTTTCTCCTTCTCTTCCCCCTCCGCCCTTCCCTTGTTCATTCCCGCCCTCTCTGTGCCTCCATCTGCCGTGGGGACAGGGCTGCCGTTTCTCTCTGCTGCCAGGCGGTTGCAGCCCCTCAGGGTTGCTGCGCCCTCACCAGAGGCGCTGGCACCAGCCCACCGTCCCCCCAAGGTGTGTGTCTCAGCTCGAGTCCTGTGCCCAACCTCCTCCTCCTGGCTCAGAGACTTCCTACAGGCAGCACGGCCACACCTGGACCCGCGGGGGCCCCTTGGCCACCTGCTCCCCCTCCACTCAGTTCATCAGTCTGCAAACCCAGAAGTACACGTCGTCATCATCCTCCCATGCATGTGAAATCCTTACCACGAGTTCTGCTGCTCAAGCATTGCACCTCCCTGCTCGGGTCTCCATCTCCCTGCCGACCCTTAGTCCACCACCCTCCTGCCTCACCTGGACCCCCACTATGCGCCCCGGGTGCCACTCCGTGGCTCTGTGTTTGGCCCCTTTGCCCTGAAAACGTCTGTAACACAGTCTGCTCCCCCATTTAACAGGGACCAGGCGTCAGGGCCTAAGTGGGATTCCACGGCTTCTCTGCTTAAGATCTGTCCACGGTGACTGGCCAGCCTGTCCCCTCCTGCGTGTCTCTGTTGTTCTGACGCTGTGGCCCACGTACCCCATTTCCCTTCCAGCCTCTGTGTGGCCTCAGGGTTTCCACCGCATGGGCCTTCCCTCGCCCACTTCCTGCCTGGCTGGTTCCTCCAGCTTGTCCCTGTCTCAGGGCGAGTGTCACCTCTCCCTGGAGGCTTTCCTGTCTTAGATCCCTGACTGGGCTCTTGGTTGCTCGTCCTCCGTGTCCTGTATTGCACTCCACAACTACAGATGTTTTATGTGTGAGAAGACCTCAGAAGTTTGTGGGAAATGCCATGAAAGTAGGCTCGTTTGAGCACTAACCCGACTGAATCCACGCGTGGTGGTTGATCTTAGTTTGTGAAGCTTCTGAAGACGTTTCCTGTGCACGGATTTGGAGTTTTTGCATGAAAGTGAACGCAGCTCTTCACTGCGTCTCGCAGGAATGGGTCGGAGTCGCCTCATAGTCCCCCTTGCCAGACCTGTCCCCGTGACTTCCCCGAGACCAGAGGGCGTGCCTGTCTCAGCATCGCAGCCCCGGGTGGGGGTCCCTGTGGCCGCTCAGGATGCGCTCAGCCTCTGTGGAGGGAGCACACGGGTTGGGCACCGTGTGAAACACGGAAGAACACCTTGTATCGGTAGTGAGGCCTGGCTGCTGGTTTCCTACCCTCCACACACACACAGTGAATGGTTGTGCCACGTCACCTGTATGGGCGGGCGGGCGAGACCCTGAGTCTGCCGGCTGAGCAGCCGTCACTGAGCTGTGGCACCAGACACCATGCCAGCACAGGCCTGGCCTCCTCTCGGATTGCAGGGCAAGGACAGAGTCATGTGAGACAGCACGAGTCAGGTCTAGATTCCCCCAGTAGCCCTGCTCTGCAGAGTATGCCACGGCCTGCGCTTGGCGGCTGGGGGCTGCTGTGCTGAGCTCAGGGCCGGGGGAGGTGCAAGACTTTGGGCAGCCGTGTTCTCCCTCTGGGGCGCAGCTTCCTTGCCTGCACCTCACTTCACTGCGGAGGAGACGAGGTCACCTTTGATGACGTGCCCGCTGCACGTCAGGCCTGTCACGGGCATCTGGGCCCTCACTGATGAGGTGACATAACGAGTCCAGGCTCGCAGCTTCTGAGATCAGCACTGTGTGACGCAGAAGTGTATTCTGCCTGCTGGTAAGCGTGAGGCCTTTAACTACGAGGTGCCATCTGGGTGTCCAGTGTCGGTGCCACGGGTGGACGTGCAGGTCCATCACGGACCGCCGAGGGTTGTCGCGTGGTGACGTGGTTTCTACGCATCTGTTACAATAGGCAGGGAATTCACACCTAGATGGTGAGCTGCTGTTACAAGCAGTTGACGCTAGAATGCCCTTGTCAGAGGGAGCCCCTCAAGTGGACGGTGTGACACAGAGCCCTGGACACATTCGTCGCACTTGGTGGATCTCAAGACTCGCAGAACCAACAGATTCTGCTAGCAGCCCTCCCGTGTGCACACGTGTGTCCCTTCCACAGTGCTCTGTTCTCTTCCCTGTGCTGGTGCTGCTCCTTGGAGGCGTGGGCTCTGGGACCCTGCAAAGTAGTAGGTACAGAGGCAGAGAGGCCACCTATCCCAAGCCCGTTGGCTCAGAAGGTGGAACGGGGTTCATGGAGCATATCAGACGGCAGCGTCAGTTCACGGTGAAGGCCACCCCGGCCCCGTGCTTCCTCCTCGCCGCCGGCAGTCTGCGGACACGTGGCTCAATCTCTTCTTCCAGGCACCGGGAGGACTGGCTTGCAGGTAGCCCGGCCTTGTGGCGGGTCCTGGCTGCTGAAAGGTGTCGCTTCCTGCCGGGAGCATCGAAGAGCCACCAGTGGTTGTCCACACTCTGTGACACCTGAGTGTCGTGTTGAGATTTGACTTAAGCAGCCCTGACCGGCGATGGCAGAGCCGCTGTGAACCTGAGTTCCTGAGTGCGTCTCCCGGCCCATCTGCCTGGGCAGCGCGGCGCGGCATGTCCGTGCTGGACGCTGGCAGCCTCATGCGAAAGGGAACAGCCCTCCTCTGTTCCCTGAGCGCGGCTGGCATGGGAGAGCGTGTGGTCCTGGGCAGCCCAGGGAGTCCCGCACATGCTGCTCCCCAATCCGTGAGGCAGGGGCGGTGGTGGCAGCCTCGCTGGCAGCCGTGTGTCAGGTTCCTGAGGCACAGCTAGAAACGGGTTGGGAAAAGTGGTTCTGTTGGTCGATCCAGCACGTGGAGGCCTGCCAGGGGACAAGGGGAAAAATCGAAACTCCTGCCTGGTCTTTGCTCACCCTCGGGCCTTCTTTAGGGAAATCCTGCACAGGACCTCATGGGCTGCGAGCCCCCACCTCTAGGTTCTGGCGAAGCCAGGACCCCTCGGTGGCTGTGAGGCATCGGGGCCCCTCGACGTTCCCAGCCCCTCCAGAGGAAGGGCCGAGCAGCAGCCGTGCCTCCCAGCTGCCTTGCTGGTGCGGGGCTTGTGAGCAGGACACGGTGACCGACGCTGCCCTGTCTGTGGCAGCAGCGCCCCGGCCCAGTCGTTGGCTCCCGGGGAACCCCGAAAGAGCATCACAAGTTAGGAACACTCCTGCCGCATTTGGAGGGCAGGGGTGAGTAGGGGGCGGCGTCTGGCGGGGTGCTCACCCATGCCGCGTTGTAGGATGGGTGTTCCCTTCTTCCCGTTAGGTTTTCGTCTGCAGGTTCGTCTCTCAGTGGCTGTACAGTGGAGTGAGTAATGCTAATGTAGGCCGTTTTAGACATTTTAGTTAATTTAATGGTTTTGAAGTAGCATCTTGAAGGTCAGATGTGAACATCTGGAATGTGGCAGGCGTCTCAGGGGAATACGTCTACACAGATGTGCCTGTGCTTTGAGAGTGTCATTTGTAGCTTTCAGTTTAATTTTGAGTGAAGGAAAATGCCACAGATTCTAATCTCTGCCTAACTCTGAGTCGATAAGATCTGTGCGTGCTTGGCGGGGGGCGGGCGAGGGGGCATGTTCCTAAGGACGGGGCTCCCCGCCCTGCCATCCGCGCTCTTCCCGAGCCTGCCCCAGCTTCCTGGCCTCTCCTTTGCTCTCACACTGCACACTGGACAGCAGGCAACGTTTCCCAGAGCTCAGGACCCACTGCAGCCGTTCCGGGGTCGCTAGCCTGAGTGTTTGGTTCCCAAGGCTCTTTGTCCCTGCAGAAGACATGGCCACAGCTCAGGGACTCCTGCATCAAGAGGCTGGGCCTCCAGCAGCTGACATCGGCCAGCCCACAAGAAGGGAAATGCGTTAGTTCAGCCCGGACTCGTGTGGACAGGGAGTGGCATTTACGCACTCTAGGATGCCGGAAGGAGGCGGGGGGAAGCCCAGCTGCAGGAAGCCCTGAGCCTTTATAGCCATTGTGGACCTGACCTTGGCAGGAGCTTCAGTCGTCCCTGCAGGTCGAGAGACACCACCGAGTAGGCCTCCCCGCTGCCCAGGATGGCACACAGCTGTCCCGACCGGCTGACGAGAGAGCGGCCCGCAGGTCCTGCTCCCAGGAGAAGCTCAGAGCATACGGCCTAGGGGAGCAGCTGCGGGGGGCACAGCTCTGGGAGCTGGGCAGGGGTTGGTGGGGATTCCCATAGAGGAGCTGGTGTGGATGACGCGGGCCTGCATGCCGGCCACTGCCCTGCCCAGCACAGGCCACCTTCTGTGCCCTCATAGAAACGAGGTGAGACAGGCCGTGGTGGCATCTCCGCATGCCCCCTAAAGCTCCGCGAAAGCAGCTTGGTTGTGTCTCAGATACTGTCCACCACGTCCTATGGGGCAGATGGGGCCAGCCTTGGTCTGTGAAGCACAATTGCTGACCCGCCTCCAGTGCTCAGTCAGCCAGGGGTCATGGCTCCAAGGGCACAGCCGTTTGGAGCATTCGTGGGGTCTTAGCCCTGATCTGCCACCCCACAAGGGTTTAAAGCCAACTCCATCTTTCCCCGTGTCCTGGGAAGGGCAGGTACCAAGAGGGACAGAGCCGGGAAGCTGGGAGCTGCCAGCCTGTCTCAGGAAGCTGAGACTGAGCACTCAGGAGGAAGAGGGAAGGGGGTGCCCTGGTGGTTACCAGGGAGACAGCCCCATGGGTTGCTGGGCACCCCTGAGTGTGCAGCTGGCTTTCCCAACACGGATCTTCCCTGGGGAAGTTGGGCTTGGCTGGTCCTCCTCCCGCCAGACAGACCGGTGGCGACAAGCCTCAGCGATTGTGGAGGCCTCCGTTAACTCACAGAGAGCTTTCTGTAATCATCTCTCCCATGCCCGTAGCCAGCCCTGCTGCAGGGGGACAGTCATCCAGGCCTTTCAGGGAGGAGGAGAGGCCGTCCCCAGGATCCGGGCGCCACTCAGTGCCGGCTGCGGCCCCGGCTGCCTGACCCTCTCGGACACTCCCGGTTTGGCAGGTGCTCCCCTGGGCGGTGCCCTTGCCAATGTGTCACCAGGGTTTCCAGAGGGAGTCCAACGTGAAGAGGGCACACAAACTCCTCTGGATGGTGGTGGTGGTTTTGTTTGGTTTTTCCACTATTTTAGGGTCCGACGTGTTGGCTGCTGGAGTGTCCTCCAGTGATTGGCTACTGAGCGCAGCAGCTTGCCCACAGCAGCAGCCCTTGGAACTTAGCAGGCAGAGGGGGTGCCTGGGGAAGGGTGTCACCATTACCTTGCCACCCACCCCCGTCTGCCTGTGTGTGTGTGTGTGTGTGTGTGTGTGTGTGTCTGGGCAGTGTGTACGGCTTTGGGGCAGAGAAGTTCCGCTGGACAGCAGTGTTCGGGGTGCAGCTCCCATGCAGGGGGCTCTGCCACTCTGATCACTGCCATCCCCAGGCACTGCCAGGAGAACAGGGGGCGGGGGCCTTGGACAGGCCCGCCCTTTGCACTCCTACGCCCTCTCAGTGCCTCAGCTCAGCACCTGGTGGGAAGGCACCCTGTGCCCACTGAGGCAGGCCCGGCAAGTTAGCCTCGTCGTCGAGGGAGAAAGCTGTCCGTGGACGTCCCCGGCCTTTTCCTCGCTGCCGCCCCTTGCCGCTGTGGCTGGTCTGCGTCTTGCTGCCGTAGGAGGCACGTTGCAGTTTGGGCCGCAGGCTCCGAGAACGCAGAGGCACAGCGCTGCGTGCTGCGGCCCAGTCTCCTGTGCTCCTTCCGCAGTGCGCTCCGGGCCGGGGAGGCTGTGCCGAGAGCTCTGCCTCTGCTCCCTGGCTCTCTCCTCCCCGGTCCTTCTCTTGCTCTCTTTCTTCTCTTGACCACTTGTTAAATCTTTCTGTTTGTTTCCCCCCTTTCTCCTGGGACCCTCCGACAGGCAGGCTTGCCAGATTCATTTTCTGATCAAAGCTGTTTGATTTGGTCAATTTTGCCACATTGGAGACGTTCTCTATTACAGAGATAAATAGCTTTGGGCTAACTGTCAACGAAAACTTGTAAGCTAATAAATTATTCCAATTTCTTCCCGCGGATTTCTCTGGAGACAGCCCTAGGAAATACACTTTTTGATTAGTAAATTTCTCTGTGTGTGTGTCTGGACATTCAAATGTGTCGGCTTTGATTAGCACCATTGCTTTTCACGTCGGCGTTGGCTGAGGGGCTGTCAGCTGCAGGCAGTCCTGATGCATAATGCATCAACTGGGCCCGGAAGCAGGAGCCTCTTCCAAGGCTGCAAAGGCGGGAAAATTGCCCTAACAACCCCGTGGCTTGCTCGGCACCGGAGGGAGCTCGGCTTGAGATCCTGACAAGACTCCAGCAGCAGAAGCTGCCCATGCCGGGTGCACCGGGCCGAGCCCCGTGGTCACAGGGTGCCAAGAACCAAGGCCGCCACCCCATCTGCCCGGGGCCACCACCTGCCCCTCCTCCCCTGGCCTCGCACCCCACCTCTGTCACCCTGAAGTCTGCACAGAGGCCAGCCCCGCCCCAGCAGGCCCACACAACCCCTGGCCTCTGCTCGGACGCGGGTTTGCTGTGTGTCTGGTTAAGGGCCCTTGGGTTGTTATAGAAACAATATTTTGGCTATAACAAATCAATCGGTGCATGTGAACACAAACATACAGATCATTTATCAACTGCAAAATACCCTAAATTATGACCTTTGTAAAGCCCATCAGAAGGGCGAGCGAATGCATAACGTAAATTAAAGCTTGAAGGGTCAGCGGTTTTTACTTTCACTATTCATCTTTCTTTCACCTTATAGGTTTAAGAACAAGAGGGCTGTGTAATTACATTTCAATGGGGTGCAGCGGTTCATTATCCCCCGCGCGCCGACCTGCGGCTGCGTCTCCCAGGCAGCCAGGTGCATTTCCGCAGCCACTGCCCGGTGTGGGACCACACTTGCTCTTGGGGCTGATAGCGTCTTCCAGTGCGTAACGGTGCTATCAGTGCAATTTAGACGGGCTAAAGGGGTGAGGCGTTTGCTCCGATCAATACCGCGGTTCGTGTTGCCTTGCGGTGTGGCAAGGCCCACCTGGTAATTCTTCCCAGATGGGTTGTGCCCTCGCCTCCCCGTCGCTCCCGTTCGGATCAGCACGTCCCCGAGTGCCCGTCCCCCTGCATGTGGTAGGCAGCGTTTTGTGCGGGAGCCCACTGCACTGATGGAGATGGGTGGCTTCCAACAGGAAACCCTTCTGCTGCCAAGTGTCTGGCTGGTGCCGATGCCACAGCCGAGCACGGCGGCTCCAGAGTGCAGCTCATTGTGCAGGGGTGGGGGACTGCGGTCACCGTGTTCTGACCGATGGCGCCGTACCACAACCCCAGAAACTCTGGTGTGCCCTGCTCCAGCACACAGACACGCTGGGCTGGCGGGGGAGGGTGTGTAGAGGCCAACCTCACAGCAGTGAGTGAAACTCAGGCCCCTTAAAATGAGTCGAACGTGTCCACGTCTCCCTGGACACGCACGTACACACACCTGCAGGCAAGGGCTGGACTGAGGCGCATCCAGTGGCTGCTAGCCACCCCGAAAAGACAGGAGGGTTGTGACCTGCACGTGGCTGAAGTCTGCATGCCAGAGGTCGCAGTCACATTTCACTAGTGTACTGGGGAGAGGGACTCCCCCCCCCCTTTTTTTTTTTCAGTAGAAATTGCGGTAAAATGCCCAGAAAAGCTGCCGTCGTAACTGATGTAAGTGCTGGGGCACTGGTGCCAAGTAAACCCGCCTGGCGGTGCACCAGCTCTCCACTGCCGCCGCCTCCCAGCCCCAACCGCCACCATTCTGCGTTCTCATTCTGTGACTTTGGTGACCCCCGATACCGCGCAGAGTGGAATCCTGTGGTATTTATCTTTCTGCGCCAGGTTTATTTCACTAACATAGCGGCCTCGAGGTGCATCTGTGTTTTGGCGTGGGTCAGGACAACGCATTGGTCCTGAGGCGCCGTATATGGGATGAAGCGTTCTGGAGACTGGGGGTAGCACAGCCTTGCGTTAAAAGGCTCCTCCTTTCTGGAGGTGTTGCCTGCAAGGCCGATGATAAGAAGTTAGAGAATTCCCTCGGGAGCAAGCCCAAGTTAGTGACTGTGGGAGCCCAGGGACCCGGGGCACACAGCACCAGACCACACTGCCTCCAGCCATGCAAGGTGGAGACCAGAGGGCCATTTGCTGAATGAGCGATGTTTGAGTGACCTTGGCCAAGGACACACAGCCCTACAGCATTGCAGGGGCGGACGGAGGCAAGAGGACTGTGTGCGGCGGTGACGTGGATTTCACCCCCATGCTTGAGTCAGGCTTGCGGCCGCCTGTGGGACGTGCTGTTTTCCAGAGTGGAGTCTGTGCTTGGACTGACGCCGGAGGGCCTGTGTCCACTCTCGCAAGATGGGGAACTGTCTGAGAGCTGGCAGCGTGTGTGTGCTGAAGCCAGCTTCTCCCACTCCGTTCCCGGTGTTCTCCGCACACAGCTGCACGCCTGCCTCGTCAGCAGTGTTCTTCCATGGGGTGGAAGTGTTAGCAGTCCTGTTTCCTGGGGGGGGGGGGGGGGGAGGGGTCTCAGTTTTCTCGCCACGGCCACTAGGACTGTGCGTCAGGAAGCGTCCAGAGTCCCTCAGCAGGCTCCCTGAGTCAGAACCCAGGCAGGGAGCCGAGCAGTGGGCATAGAAGCTGCTGGGCTCCTGTGGTCCGACAGGAAGCGCTCCTGGGAGCAGTGCGTGTGGCACGCCCACCACGGTTCCAAAGCCAGCCCCTCGCTGTGGTTCTGCGGTTGTGGGGGCCCACCACCGGGAGGAGGGGCATGAAGCTAGCACTGCACCACCCGCACCCCCGGGCTGGGGTCCTGGGCGGTGGCACTGCCGCCACACTGCCAGCGGCAAAGCTTTGCCGCACGCCTCCCAGCGTCCTCGGAGTGGGCATCAGCGCGCCTCTCCTGCTGAACGTGTTTCCATGTTGGAAGTTCTGTTTGTGCTCCGCTCCTCAGCCTGTCGGTGGGTCTGCCTGGATGGCAGTCCCTGGCAAGGGGAGAGAGCAGGGAGGGAGTGCTGCTGTCCTCAGGGGCTGCGTCGCTGTGTAGGTCGGCCGGAGCCTGCCGCTCACGCAGGCACCCTGTCCCCACCGCTTGTTCCCCTCACCTAACACGCGTGTGCGGCTGCGACGGCACACGGCGTCTGATCACAGGTCCGAACTGGCATTTGGTTTTCCCTGACGGTAACCTGAAGCTCTCTCTAGCTGCTCGGCCAGGCAAACGTGGCAGACAGCTACTCTGCTTGCCCTGGTTTGCGTCCACTGGAACTCAGAAACGCGGGTCTGGATGGGACACAAACGGCGCGGCGCCCGCAGGCGCTCCACTCCGCCGCAGATAAGGAGAGGCCCGCGGCTGCAAGTGGCCCTGGCCGCTGCTCTCCCCCCAGTCGAGGTGTCTGTCACCAAAAAGGGGCTCCATTTGTAAATGTTAACAAAAGCTAAACACGGGGTTTTGCTATGGTAAGGAAATGCCACACTCCCCTCTCCATAAATTGGGCTTCCAGGAAGCAATCCCTCCCCCAAGAAACGGCTTGTGGGGAGGGCACAGCAAGCAGCTGGGTTGTAGGAGTAATAAAGAAGGAGAATCAATAGGGCATGCAGTGCAGCCGAGGTGCTGCCATCTATCACGCCGCCTCTCTGACTCCAATCATTCATCATGCTCAATGAGGCAGCAAATAGGAAAATGACTATTTGTATCAAACACATCTGCACTCATCCACTGAGGTGTTTTATTCCCATTAACTCTGAAAGTAAAATACGCAGAGTTCTCTCGCTCCTTCCAGCTCAGGTTGGCAGAAGGAATCCACAGCCCGTGAGCACAGACTTTGGCACGAGTTTGCACCGCGTTTCTGGGACGGGGCCGGGGGACGGCGCGGTCCCGTGCAGCTCCCCGCCGGACGCCGTCGCCGGGCGTCCCCTCTCCCCCGTGGTGAGAGCGCCATCAAGGATACAGTAAATACTCATTACATTCTCTCTCAGTGGCTCCCTTTTCATCCCATAAATTACCCCTGCTAGGTGGCACGGAAGCTAATTTCACTAAGTCTGTGGAAGATGAGATGTAAATGGGAGGATTATCATCATTATGGTGTAATACCCCATGAAATGGGGGCATCATTACTGGTGCTTTTTACGAGGTGCGCGAGTGGCTTGCAGCCTGCGAACGTGCTTCCGTGGCCTGCGGCGGGCAGAGGACCGGGCGGCGGCCACAGGACGAGCTTGGGATTCCGAGGCGGGACGTGCTCCAGGCCCAGCGAGAGGTGAGTGCGGCCAGGTGTGCCGCCTGGCAGTGGTCGTGAGACCAGCAGAAGGGCGCCGCCTGTCCCCAGCACCGCCGTGCCCCTGCCCCCGGACTTCTCTGGACCTTTCGGCTGACCTTATTTTCGCCTCATTCTTCCTGGTTTCTCTTGTAATTAAACTGATTGTCCTGCTCAATCTCTGTGAATTCCTCCCTGTCCCTGGAAGAACTCGTGCTGGATAGAGAAATAAATGAAGCAGCGTGAGCCTCCGCGCCGCCCGCCTGCAGGCCCCGACGGGGCCACAGGAGGCCAGCCTGGCCTTGGCGCGGGGGTGCCGGGACCAGCTGGGTGCCAGGCCGCCCCTGTGGAGCCGCTGCTTCAACCCGAACGGGAGGGCAGTTCTCGGAGGGCCTGGAGTTCTCGTTCCACCTCTGATTTGTCTTCCGCTCATTAAGTTTGGCACGCAGAGCTGATTGTCTCGGGAGCAATCTGGTGGCATCTGCTGGTGGCTGCGGGCACAGAACGTGTCAGCTGCACTGGGCAGTCCGTGCACACCCAGCGCTCTCCCCAGGGCCTCTCCCCTGTGAACACCTTTCTGGCCTGTCTCGCGTGTGCTGGGGCTGACTGCCTGCCTCTAGCGTCACAAGCCGCTGCCTTCCCGGGTTCTGACCAGGAAACGTCATGGGCAGAGACCGGGCCGTGGTGTGGTGTATGGCACGTGAGAGAGGAGGGGGAAAAGGACTGGGGAAAAAAAAATAAAAACCTTGAAAAGAAGGACATACAGCCAACAGTTCCCCCGAAATAAAAGCTGTCAGAATTCCTGCACGAGCTGGGGTGCACGTACACACACGGTGTCTGCTGCCTCCCGCGGCCTCCTGACGCAGCCCAACCTGGTTTTCTTCTGACTTCGAAAGAGATTCGGGGGCTCTCCCGCAGCCCTTGGCCCTCAGTACCGGTGCCATCCAGGGGTCTTTCTCTGTGTGTCACTGCCTGTGTCAGCCATGGGGTGGCCTGAGCTGGGGATGGCAGCACATTTTAATGAGGTGGGAAGTGTGGGTCTGAGATACTCGATTTTATTATTCAAAAAGCTCAGTGGCCAAAATGCCCTTCAGAAACGCATTTTATGTGCTTAACAGTTTGCGTTTTCCTGTGTGATCTTTGTGGAAGGCGTTTAAAGCAAACCATAAACAAAGAAACATTGATATGGAAACCATGTAGCACTGTGCACAGCCATCTTCATATAGGAAAAACATTTTTGAGTTTGTTTTTTAGACATCTATTCCCCCTACTGGTGATATCTATTCCTATTTGGCCACTTTAAAAAAAAAAAAAGCGTTGAGGCGGCAGGAAGAGCGGAGGGGGCCTGAGGGAAGGGCTTTGTCTCACGCTGCAGACGCCAGCGCTGGACGCACAGGAGACCGGGTCACCTTGAGGAGTCTTCCTGCCTCGCTGAGCTCTGCAGTGGGCGCCCGCTGCCACCCCAGGCTGTCCCTGGGCGTACAGGGAAAGAAGCTTGGGGCGTCTCCACCCAGTGTGGGCCTGAGCCTGTGAGGGTGGTTCCACGGAGTGGCTGTCCTGTGTCTCCACGCAGCCCTTCCCACACCCGCAGGGCGGCAGCCCCGGGCTGGACTCCTGGCCGTGTCCCACCACGGCTGCATTTCCTGAAGACCAGACTGGGCTTGCCTGGCCCCTGGTGGAGCCACACAACAGTCGCCCCGTGGACCTTGGCCTCCTGGGGCAGCCGTCAGCTGCCTGGTGCCCAGAGGTCCCATGAGGCAAGTGGGCAGAGGGCAGGGCCGCTTGGGTGAAGACTCTGGTGGTTCCACCGCTGTCCAGGTCCACCGAGAGGCGCCCGGGGCCCAGCCTGCAGGGCTGCACCCAGCTCGGCTCCCTCAGGCAGAGTGGACGTGGGAGCAAGACAGGGAGCCGAGGCCCCGTGTGCAGTCCTGCCCTGTCCCCGACTGTGGGAGCCAAGGCAAGACACCCCTGTGGGCCGGCCGTGCTCTGAAGAGGGGCCAGGGGTTCATGGACATGACTCAAGCAGCATGGCGCAGAGCTCGTTGGCGGCCCCCACAGTGCCCACAGCCACCCCCGCACTGGAAGCCGAGAGGCTGGGGGGCACCTGGGACACCTCAGCAAGGCGGGCGCGGGGGGAGGCCCCGAGCAGGGAGGGGGGCGTCCGCGGCAGCACCCAGGCCTCTGTGCTTGTCTCCTTAGCGGGGGTGCCGAGTGTTCTGGAGCCCCAGCGCTGAGTGGAGCAGGACCCTGCCTGTGACGCCTGACCTGTGGGGTGCCAGAGGCGCAGCGCAGCCCCATCTGCACCCGTGTGGCTCAGAGCGACCTTATCTCGGCCCCTGCCAGGCCAGCCACTGCCACGTGCCCGTGTGCCACGTGTGAGCTGCCGCCCCTCCCGTGTCACAGGCAGCAACTGGTCTTGCCGAAGACTGACCCCGGATCCTCTAGGAGCCGCCGCAGCGACGCGCAGTGACCGAGCGGCTGGGGCCCCGCGTCCCTCGGGCCTCGCCCAGTCACCATCGCGGGAGGAGTGCTGGCTGCTTCACACAGGGGAGCCGGGCCGGCACCGGGACTAGTGTTAGGCCCCCGGCACCAGCGCTGGGGTCCTGTCTGCCGCTCGCTGTGTGTGTCTGGGGACGTCTCAGGGCTTGAGGTCCAGGTCCTCACACTGGGGAGTCTGCTGATATGATTCCCTCCTCGTGAGTATTCCAGAATGCTAAGAGCAGAAGGCGTGGGGTGTCCTCTGTCCACTCAGGCTTCCTGTGGGAGACTGCAGCCACCCGGTGCAGTCTTCACACGAGGTTTCTAGAGTAATACGGGCTCTTTCTCCAAGACTGATGTCATGAGCAAAGTGTTCGAGTCAGATCACGTGTGCGTTTCGCAGGGTCTTTTCAAATGAAGAGGGGGGAGCTGAACAAAATGTGTGGTGGCCGTCGGGAAGTGGAAGTGTTGGTGCATGGTGCGTGTTTGCCAGACGCACGCTGCAGGCCAAGCACAGCACTGGAGGAGCAAGGCAGGCGAGCGTGTCAGAGATGCACTGCGCGATGCTGTGGCGTGGTAGCAAGGGCAGGGACGCAGATGAGGGTGTGCTGATACCTGTGATGCCGGCACCCCGTTCAGGTACTGGTTCCAATCCCAGTTGTTCCACTTCCGGTCCAGCTCCCTGCTAATGCACCTGAGAAAGCAGCAGAAGAGGGCCCGGGGTAGCACACCCGGATGGAGTTCCTGGCTCCTGGCTTTGGCCTTGCCCAGCCTAATCCTGGCCGTTGCAGCCATCGGAGAGGGAACCAGCAGTTGGAAGATCTGTCTCTCCCTATCTGTCTATAAACTCTACCTTCTAAATAAATTAATCTTAAAAAAAAAAGGAGCCATTTCCAGCTGAAATTTGACCTTGTTTTTAGAAACAAAAACTTTAGGAAAATGTCACTGCAGAGCTGCTACACAGAGATATTTGGCAGGTGCTGATATTTTCATGTCTTGGATGACAAGAAATGTGGGAATGTCACCATGGTTGTGAAAGAAGACCTTATCTGTTCCCAAAAAGATTCTAGAACAGAAGGATGGATGGTGAGCTGGAAGGGGACCCGCCTCTGGGTCTCCGGGAGAAGTCACCACCCAGAAACAGGACGAGTCCCGAGCTACAGAGGACCTGCCCCTCACTGTGGCCTGGCATGGTAGGAGGCACCGCTGACAGCTGCCCGGAAAGCCTAGGGCAGCCAATAGGGAGTGAGAGTACTGAGAGAAGGGAGGAGGCGGGCGGGGCGGTTAAACACAGACGCTGACGGGGAGGACCGCTCAGAAAGCATGGTCACCAGCCAGGAAGAGGCGGCAAGGCCTTGGCCAGCACGAGATAGCGGGCCGAGTCCCACAGGGTGACACGGACCCGCAGTGGACGCAGGCTTCTACGCGCGGCCCGCGGAATCCATCGTGAGATGAGAGGGGCAGGAGTGGCTGTAGGCGCTCCCGAAGCAGGGAGTGCCGCCCTGAGACCCAGGTTGAATGGAGGATGGGGGGGGGGGGGCGCACAGCGGGAGCTGATGGTTCTCCTTTCTCTCAACTGCTCAGCCCGCATCTGGAAAGCTCTCCAGCTCTGAAAGCTAATGAACCGAACCGCAGAGCCAGAACCCGGCGCTCTGCACAGGGAGTCCCACTTGTGAGGGAGACAGCAGGGCCCGCTCTAAGGAGGAACTTGGTCACGCAGCTGTCGAAGTGGGCCGCCCTGGGAGCGAGTGACACTGCCATCCCCATCCCACAGCTGGGGGCTGCCACGCTGCAGCACGGGGAAGGGATCCTCTCCACCACAGGCCTTCGCTACCCTCGGGGGGCAAGTGCCCTGGGCGTGCCAGGCCGCGGTGCCTCCAGGAGGGAAGGACCACAGCCCAGGGAGACGCATGTGCCGGGGTCTGTGGGGAGCAAGCCCTGAGAGAGCAGAGCAGTCTGCACTGCCGTAGGGGGGAGCCGGGCGGCACAGGGCAGCTTCCCGCCAGGGGTCCGGGATGCATAGAGGAGGCCACAGAGCTGGGCGGGGCTGCGCTGCAGGGACCCTGAGTTAGGATAAGGGAATGGCTCTCACTCCAGGAGGAGGAGCTGAGCGAGCTGCAGATTCTTAGATGAGAGACTAAGTACGGTGATCCGGGTGACAGAGAAGATGGACTGGGCTCGGGCGAGACTGGGGACAGGAAGGGTAGTCCTTTCCAGCTCCGATGGCCTCGACTTCCCAGTGACGGTGAATGCGCCCATTTGGAGGGTGAAGAATGCTCCCGCGGGGGCCGAGCAGCAGAGGGCAGCCCTGTGCTTGGGGGAAGGGCTGCCCTGCCCGTCTGCCGGTGAACGTGAGCGGGAGAGGATGGGCTGATGCGGCCGTGTGGTCCCTGGGCCTGAAGACCTGGCCCGGGTCCAGGCCAGGACAGCCCAGGAGGAGCAGGCACGTCAGAGCTTCCCAACGCAGTGCATCCGCTTTAGACAACTAAGAGGAGAAGTGGGCGGACAGCTTTCCAGCCTGTCAGCTCTTGCAGACACTGACATCCGAGGCGAGCGGGGCTGCCCTGGCCCTCACAGCCGGCCTCAGCGTCCCCAGGCCTGGCCCACTGCGGATCAGACGGAACAGGACAAAACTAGACATCACCCGAACCACACAAATGACTGCGCACTCTTCCCCTGCCCGGCCGAGAGGAGGGACAGCTGCTGCCTTGCTGGGTGCACCTGTACCTCTGCGTTCTTCTCATCTTCCAGATAAACACCCAGAGGGCGCCCCCCCCTGATGGGGTGACCACAAGCAAGGTCCGCATTTGCTGAGCCTCCCCTGCCTCGCACTGCACAGCTGAGACCCCAGTGGGTTGAGCCCTTTCTACTGTCCTCTTGCCCTCTGTGGCGTCCCTGGGGGATCCCACTGGTTCTGGGCGGTCTTGGAGCGGAACAGGGCGACACCACCAGTATGTGTTACGTATTCTGAGGGGTCTCCAGGTCAGGTGTTGTCCACTACCGAGAGCAGTGGCCTCCTCCATGGACTGCCTTCTCTGTCCACCGGACACATTCCAGGAGGCAGCTCCCGGGTCAGCAGCTGCTAGGAACCTTCTGATGTCTCTCCTTGACGTGGCCTGACCTCTGGGACTCTGTTGACCTCTTGACAAATATTTCACAGTGTTGTGAATATCTTTTGTTCTTTAGTATCTGTTTATTTGAGAGAGAGCAAGCTCACATCTAGTGGTTCACTCTCCCAGATGTCTGCAATGGCCCAAGCCAGGAGCTGGAAACTCCAGATCTCCCTGGAGGGTGGCAGGAACCCAATCAGTTGAGCCACTCGTGCAGCCACCCGCCCACGGGGTCCACACTGGCAGCAGCAGGGCCGTGAGCCCAGGCCGGGCATCAGAGCTAGGTGCTCCAGTTTGGAGCATCTTAAGTGTTGACAAAAGCACTAAGCCAAATGCTCTCGCCTTAAGGGTTTAAAAAAAAAATGTTTTATTTGAAAGGCAGAGTTACAGAGACAGAGGGAGACAGGGGTCTTCCTTCTGCTGGTTCACTGCCCCAATGGCTGCAATGGCCAGGGCTGGGCCAGGCCCACGGCAGAAGCCAGGAGCCCACTCTGGGTCTCCCAGGTGGTCCAGGCCCCCATAAGTGTTTTGTAAACACTCTGTAGTGTGAACTCAGGGAGTGCCTGGGCTGTTTTATTCATCTTTGTGTCCCCAGAGTTTAATGAAGTAGCATGGAGAGTTCATTAAATGAATAAATTATTAAATGGGTGAGTGGCATCTTAGTGAGTGAGACCTAAACGACTGTCTAGCCCAGAGATCTCCAACTCAGATGTCCACGGGGGCCCAGTGGGGATGGATGGGGAGGCCGCGGCGGCCTGGTGGTCTGCCCCAGGGGTTCTGCCAGGAAGAAGGGCGAGTTTGCAGCTGCTGGATCTGACCTTCAGAGAAGAGCTAGCCGTGGCTCACATTCTCAAGCAGCTCTGAAACGCGCTGTGTGCCTGGTGAGATGCGTCTGGGGCCAGATTTCATTCCTGGGCTGCCAGTCCCTGCTTCTGTGGACTGCGTAAGGACACCGCGCTGATCAGCAAGATGAGGGACATGCCTGAGGTTCCTCGGGCGTCCTGCAGTCCCTGCAGGTCCCAGTGGGGCTGGGCGCTGGCCACAGTGCAGGGGGTGTGGCAAGAACAGGAGTGCAAATCTGCCGAGGTGGGACCTTGCCTTTGCAAGTGGCTCTGTGTGCCTGCTTATGTTTTAACCAGTCCTCAATATTTGCTTCCCTTTCCCAGCGTTGTTCCTGCTTCCCTCTCACAAGCAAATTCAATTACTCCCGAGGTACATGGAACCAGATAAACTGTCGCATTGTGTACAGCGCCACCCCCCACCCCCCTCCAGGCCTGCTCCCTTCCAGCTCGCAGCTGCCCACTGCCCACTGCCCACTGCCCACCAAGTCTCTGAGCTCAGGACTGCAGCTTCCCAGTCCCCTCTGCTGGAGAACATGCTCCTGGTCCTTTGTTCAGTGGACCCTTTCTGTGTGACCCCCTAGGGTGCCCATTAGTTAGGGTGTATTTTTTTCCCCATCACCCTGTGTTTTTAAACTATTTCCTTAGAGACGTCCTCAGCTGGATCTTAACTGCCCTCTGTTGAGCCTTTTACTTGTGCTCTTGCATTTTTAGTTCCCAGCGATCTCCTCACTTGGGGAACCTCTCCTGCTAACCTCCTCTTGCCCCACGTGGTCTGGTGAATCTCAGCACCTGTGGCTTGTGTGTTTCAGGGCCCCACCTGGTCTCTTGAAGCCTAGCCTGTAGATTGTGTGTTTCAAGTTGCTGAGGCTCTGGTCTGTTTTCTCCGAATCCCTTCTTACTCAGTGTGCTTATTTCAGTCTCTGCTTTTTCTGTTAGAAGCTTTCCTCAAATGCCTGTTAGACTGGTTATCTAATCTTACTTATTTAAAGATTTTATTATTTATTTACTTTTGAAAGGCAGAGTTACAGAGAGAGAGAGAGAGAGAGAGAGAGAGAGAGATCTTCTATCCACTGGTTCACTTCCCAAATGGCTATAATGGCCAGAGCTGTGCCAGACAAAAGCCAAGACCCAGGAGCTTCATCCAGGTCTCCCATTGTGGGTAGCAGGAGCCCAGACATTTGGGCCGTCTTCCGCTTTCCCAGGTCACTAGCAGGGAGCTGGATCCAAGGTGGAGCAGCCGGGACTCAAACCAGTGTGCATATGGGGTGCCAGCACTGCAGGCGGTGGCTTCGCCCACTCAGCCTCAACGCCAGCCCCTCTCTCTGTGTATGTGGAAGTGAGGCAGTGGTCACATGAGCACATGGAAAAGTACTAAAATTCTGGAGAATTCTGTACACATGCTGGGGCTTTGTGGTTGCTGAGCGTTACTGGATGGCACCCATCTGCTCTCAGGGGACCTCCAGTGGCCCACGTGTGGTGGATTTTATGGAAGAGTTCTCCCCTACCTGTCGCTCCCCGTCTTCGTGGAGGAACGACACAGGACCCTGCGCTGTTCTTTCGTCTGCTCGGCCCTCCCCGGGTTTGCTGCTGGTTCTTCCCGGGTTGGCTACTGTCCCTTCCACCTCCGTGGAAGGGCGGTTCCCCCTAGCCACTTTCCCCACTTCCGCGGGGGAGCGGCACACCGCCGGCCGGCTCTCTCGGGGGCTGCACAGGTGTTCCTTCAGATAGATGTTCCTGGTGCATGTTGTCTCTCTCCTCCTTTATAGTCCTCTTCCACCAATCCCAACTCTGCTACCCACGCGCCGAGTACGCTGCTCTCCTCCAATCAGGAGTAGGTCCTACAGTTTATTGGTTGAACTGGAGGCAGCTGTGTAGAAGCTGTTTCTCCCTTCTCAGCGCCATATTGTGGGAGAGCAGATGCATAGAATAAGTCTTAATTCCAGTAACTTAGTCTAGTCCGAGTTGCTCCCCACAGATCCCCCTTTCTTTTTATTTTTGGCGTTGATACACGCCTGTCTTCGGTGCCCCGCGGCGCACACTCTCCTCTGCTTGCTAGAGTTGCCCACAGGTGCTTACAAGCCCTACCAATCAGGCAAACCGAATCCGGGTCCTCTCTTCGCCATGTTGTGAGGAGGTTTTTAGGCGCTGATGCGTGCCTGTGTTCGGTGCCCTGCAGCGCATGCTCTGCTCTGCTAAAACTGCCTGTAGGTGCTTACAAGCCCTACCAATCAGGCAAACCGAATCCAAGCCTTCTCATTGCCATATTGTGGGGAGACTTATTGGTGTTGATTCGTGCCTATCTTTGGTGACCTGCAGCTCATACTCTAGTCGAGCTGCCTACTGGTGCTTATCGCCTTACTAATCAGGCAGACCGAATCCAAGCCTTCTCATTGCGGTATTGTGGGGAGACTTATTGATGTTAATTCGTGCCTGTCTTCGGTGACCTGCGGCGCATAAGCTGCTAGCCGCCCGCAGGTGCTCACCACCTCCCTAATCAGGCAGACCGAATCCAAGCTCTCTCATTGCCATGTTGTGGGGAGGCCTTATTTTTCTCTATTTCCCTATCTCTGGGCATTCCTATTTCTCCCATTTTACTTCTATCTGCCAGCATTCCTATTTCTCTCATTTTACTTCTAAATTTATGTTTCTCTTATCCCTGCGGCTTCCCGGCGCCCGCCCCAAGGCTGCTTCTCGGCGGCTTCCCGGCTCTGAGCCGCTTCAGCCCGCGCTTCTCTCATCTGCGCTGCTTCCCGGCTTCGCGCGCGCACTCCGCGGTCTCCGCGCCCCTTCGCGCCCACACCACGGCCTCGCACTAGCCCCACGTTCCCTATCTATTCACGCCCCGCGCTCTCTCTGCATGCGGCGGCTTCCGCGAGTCACACAGCGTAGCTCACGTTTCCGCCACCGGTATTCAATCTAAGTTCCCCGGGCTAACCTGGCGAATTCAACCTAGCTTACGCGTCTCCGCCTTATGGTTTGGCTTCCCGTCTTTTGCTCCCCGGGCTAATCTGACGGATTCCAACCTGGCCCACGTTTCCGCCTCTGGTTTAACTTTTCGCCTTTTGCTCTCCGGGCTGACTTAAAGAATTCCAAGCTGGCTTACGTCTCCGCCTCGGCCTGCCCCCACAGCTTCATTTTTTTTTCCCTAACATTTTTCTCTACCCGGTATGTTTCCCTAAGTTTTCTTCCAACAATATTCCTCCCTCATTTCTCCTGGCTTCTCCCCACAGTCCGTATCCGAGTCTGTTTGTTCTAGCTTTCACTTTCGCTTTCGACCTTAGAGATTTCTCCCAGATTCCCCCCGTAGTCCGTATCCGAGTCTATGCCTAGGCTTTCAATAGCTCCTTCCGGCACCTTTTTCGTCCGGCTTTTCCCTAGGCTCTTTGCTAGTCTCTCTCTCCGGTATTTTCCCACTTCTTCCCGTTTCTTCCCTCCTAGGTTTCCTATCCGAGTCACGGCACCATTATGTCGCTCCCCGTCTTCGTGGAGGAACGACACTAAACCCTGCCTAGGCTTCATATCCCAGTCACGGCACCATTATGTCGCTCCCCGTCTTCGTGGAGGAACGACACAGGACCCTGCGCTGTTCTTTTGTCTGCTCGGCCCTCCCCGGGTTTGCTGCTGGTTCTTCCCGGGTTGGCTACTGTCCCTTCCACCTCCGTGGAAGGGCGGTTCCTCCTAGCCACCTTCCCCACTTCCGCGGGGGAGCGGCACACCGCCGGCCGGCTCTCTCGGGGGCTGCACAGGTGTTCCTCAGGTGTTCCTGGTGCATGTTGTCTCTCTCCTTTATAGTCCTCTTCCACCAATCCCAACTCTGCTACCCACGTGCCGAGTACGCTGCTCTCCTCCAATCAGGAGCAGGTCCTGCTGTTTATTGGTTGAACTGGAGGCAGCTGGGTAGAAGCTGTTTTCTCCTCTCCCAGCGCCATATTGTGGGAGAGCAGATGCATAGAATAAGTCTTAATTCCAGTAACTTAGTCTAGTCCGAGTTGCTCCCCACACCTACCTCCCTGAGAGAAGACGCTGCAGGCTTGCATGGTGCAGAGCCGGGGGAGAAGGAGGATGGAGAACTGGGCATTCAGACGCACATTTTTCTTCTTTCCTCCTGGTTCTAGCAGTCAGCTTCCCTCCTCCCTCCACTGGCGCCCCCAGAAACTTTCTGGTTGAGCGTCTCCAAAAGGAAAATCTCTGGCTTCTTGCTTGAGAGGTAAATTTATCTCTGAAAGTCTCAAGCAGGGCAGGGCTCCCACCGCAGCGTGCGCACCACAGCCTCTCGGGTGCCCCTCCAGCATGGCGGCGTGGGTGGCACTGCTGAGTCACTGGTCCTTACTCAGCCGCAGACCTGGGCTTGCATTTCTCTGTGTTGCTTCCTGTGTTGTTCTCCGTCTGTTCGGATGGGTGCCTCCTTTATTCCTTCAGCATCCATCCTTTCAGACGCCCAGTGGACAGCAGAGACAACTGCATGGGTTCAGTCTACCACGTGTAACTGGACGTTTCCCTCGGAAATTTGGACTTGATTTCTCAGGCTGTCACTCTAAGACCCATCTTGACCAAGCAGGCCTGTGGGCAGTGACGGGCCGGTGGGCAGGACAGGCCCGTGGGCGGTGACGGGCCCGTGGGTGGTGACAGGCATGTGGACGGTGACGGGCCCGTGGGTGGTGACGGCCGTGGGTGGTGACGGGCCTGTGGGTGGTGACGAGCTGGCGTGTTCCGTGCTCTCCTTGTCTTCAAAGCTCTCCTTGGCATCGTCTGTGTGGACGTCTGTCCCGTCTGTGGTGTGATTTCTAGTCTTCAGGAAGCGAAGTTCTAATACTTTTTGTTACATCCCAAGTTTATGACAAGGCTCAAGTGTCCACAGCTTGAGCACTGTAAATACAACCCAATCCCTTTAACTCTGCGTATTCGTGGCTGAGCTGCACCTCCCATCTGGGCCAGTTACGTCGACATGAACGTAAGGCTGCCTTGCACTGGATTAGAAGGGGGTCCAGTGATGTGCTTTATGCAGTTGGTATGTACCCCCGTGGGTGACAGTGGGCGTGTGGCACAGGCCACTGGGCGTGGCCTGTGATGAAGAACTTCTGTTACGATTATGGCAGTCACAGGGGGGATCTCCTGTGGTTTGGAGATAAGGGAGACACGGCCCAGGTGACAGTGCTAAGACAGCAGGGACTCAACACTTCCGACACTTAATTCCCTTTCCTTATTATTCTTGGGCCCTGTGTCACACCATCAGAAACATCTTGGGAAAGACACCACGAATGAAGTCATACACCATTCCCGATGCCCACTTATGCCCTTGTTCTTACGCTGCTAGATGCTAAGAACCCCAGATCCTCCACGCAGGAGACCGAGAGAGGCCGCCACAGCCCTCCACCGTGACCCTCTGCTACCGGAGGACCAGGTTTGACTCTTGGGACTGACAGTGGCAGTGCCATAGCCACGGCCACGCTCAGCTGTCAATGCATGGGTGCCTCTGGTCCAAGGCATGGTGTAGGCGCACGAGGGCCCCACAAGCAGGCAGTGGGTTATTCTCCAGGAACCTAACGACAGTCACAGGCCCTGTAGGATGAGCTTCCAGTGGGCATGACGGCTTCAGAGAGAGTTTAGAATTAGGGAGCGAGGCTGGACGGGGCATTCTCCTGCACTGCGTGTCTCCATCATGGATCTGGCACACGCTGCAGTTTCCTGCCCTAGATAGTGTCTTGTGTGTTGAGTTTGTCCCCCCAGCCATCTACATTTGAAGAGTGTTTACTGGGTGAAAGGGTAAAGGAGGAGTGAAGCCATGGAGGGGTGGGAAGCACACTGGACCTCAGCGTGTGGAAGCAAAGGCGGGAATGGGTTGAAAGTGGCTGAAGTGTGCAAGGGGTGTTCTGAAAGGAATCTGGTGGAATACAGAGCTCTGTGGCAGCGGCAGGAGGTCAGCGTGCACCCGGGGGCTGCAGCCAGGCTGGTGAAGTTCGGACTTCACCCCTTAGGAAGGGCACGGTTAGGGCAGGAGAGGGAGCTGAGAAGGGCAGGCCCTAGGAAGATGAGCTTGTCTGCCCCGTACAGAATGTGGGACAGGAGAGGGGCGCCAAGAAGCTGCTGCCGTAACCCAAGCGAGAATGCTGATGGCCTGGGCAGAGTGTGTGGTGTAGGGAAGGACAGGCAGGAGTAGTTGTGATCAAAGTAAACGTGGACGAATGCAACCTAGTAAAAAAACAAAAAAACAAACAAAAAAAAACCATAGTGTGGATCCTTGCTGGGCATGCATTGGACAAAAAGGTCGAGATGTGGAGGGGAGCCAGTAGGAAAAGGTTCCAGCCAAAATGGTCAGAACAAGGCACCAAAGTAGGCTGTTCTACACCGGCTCTCTGCGTGAGGGCAGCCCCCTCCTCAGGGAGCAGGGGCTCACCTGATGGTGGGGCGGGCAGCACACATGGCAGGGTCCCCAGTGTGGGGAGCAACCCGGACTGGACTGAGTTACTGGAATTAAGACTTATTCTATGCATCTGTTCTCCCACAATATGGCGCTGCGAGAGGAGGCAACAGCTTCTACCCAGCTGCCTCTCACCAACTTGACAAGCTGCAGGACCTGCTCCTGATTGGAGGAGAGCAGCGTACTCGGCGTGTGGGCAGCCGAGTTAGGATTGGCGGAGGAGGACTATAAAGGAGGAGAGAGACGGCATGCACGAGGAACATCTGAGGGAACACCTGTGCAGCCCCCGAGAGAGCCGGCCGGGGGTGTGCCGCTCCCCCGCGGAAGTGGGGAATGTGGCAGGGGGAACTGCCCTTCCACGGAGGTGGAAGGGACGGTAGCCAACCCGGGAAGAACCAGCAGCAAACCCGGGGAGGGCCGAGCAGACGAAAGAACAACGCAGGGTCCTGTGTCGTTCCTCCACAAAGAGGGGGAGCGACACCCAGTACTTGGAAAACGACACTCTTGCCAGCCTACAACCTTACAGATTGGTTCTGAACTACACAGAATACAGCAACAAGCATTTCCTGGGCGGTGGGGCGGGGTGGGTTTTCTGAACCCACTTTTCAGTTGGAGGTTTAGGTCTTGTAGGGAGCGTGATTCTCGTTCTGGAGCACAGCCATCCTGGGAACCTTTGCATGGGCACACTGTCAGCTCCTTCATACGCACAACCAAGAACAGACATTCATTCAAAGAATAGATACAGGTGATACCCGGTAGCTTAGTATCACACAAAAATCCTCTTTGATTAGCTTCCTTTTAGAAAAGTGAACCCACAAGGCTCACTGTTGGGTCTTGGATCCTGCATCCTTTTTTTTTTTTTTTTTTGAAAGGCAGAGTTAGGGGTCTTGCATCTGCTGGTTCACTGCCCAGATGGCTGCACAGCCGGGACTGGGCCAGTCTGGAGCCAGGAGCTTCTTCCAGGTCTCATGTGGGTGCAGGGGCCCAAGCACCTGGGCCGACTCAGCAGCTTTCCCATTCTTTGTGGTGGTGTTCACCCTAGGGAGTGAAGGTGACCTTCAAATTCGGCGCCTGCCTGGTGCTTCCTGAGCAGGTTGTGTAAATGGTCCGTACTCCCACACCTAACCCCACATACTAACAGGATGAGACTGCACTGTGGCCCTTTCACCCAGGGAGGGTCCTACTCACGATGGTCACTGGTCAGGTGTGCAAGGTAGCCAGCATGCGGATGACTGCTCCTTCCCATGCCGCCCTCAGAGGGGCCAGGAGCCTTCCTTCGTTAGTGGCTGAACAGTGACGTCACAGTGTTCCTGTAGGAGCCTTAGCAACAGCCTGTGAAGTTGGCAAGCGGATTACTGCCCGTTTTCTGAGCACTGGCCACTGTGGCCATCTTTCTGTGCTTCCAACAATACTTAAATTAAAATGGAACAGCAGCTATTTAATTCACCTTAAATATTCATTGATCAAATTTCATCTCAAATAGCTGACAGTTATCTCGTATTTGTCTCCATCCATGGAAAACCAAAGCAACAGGGATGCTCCTGTTTCCTGACTTTCAACGGCGATTTTACCGCAAACCCCGCACCCACGAAACGCTGCGTTAGAGCAGAGTCGTCTGTTTCGATCCTTGCAGAAAATGCGCGGGAAACAGGCAGTAAGCATGCAGAGCCCGCTGGGTTCTCCCGGTTCCACTTCCATGCAGACGAGAAGGCGCATCCCAGCCAGCCCAGCGTTCGCACGCGGAGTGGGCCCCCGGCGAGTGAGCTGTCGAAAGCCGGGGAGTACCTGCATTGCCCCAGTCAGGAACCACACAGGATGACAGTGCTGACGCGCTGCCACGGAAATCCAGGGTATTGGAGCAACACGCTTGGCGGGGAGGAGCGCCGGCCGCCTTACTTCGCGGTCCCTTCGGACCCTGAGCCTCGCGCCTACCTGCTGGCCCTGTTTGAAAGTGGCTTTGGTTCCGTCCACAGTGACTCACCGCCCGCGCCGCCCCGGCCAGCCTGCGCTCTGCGGCTCTCGCCGGAGCTGTGCCCCGCACCCGGCTCCCTGTCGGAGTTGAGATGCTTAACCTCGGCAGCCATGAAACTTTAAAACCCCTGATGCATGATGAATGGTGCCGGCAGAGCAGCTTAAAATCTATGCTTTTGCTTCTCTTTAAACACGTGAAATTGACAGCGCCATAGATCACACGTTTTTACGGAGAGGAGAAGCTCTGGCAATTTAACTTAAACAAGTGCGCAGTTACCATCATCTGAAGCCCTCACCCTCCACGATTGCCCCTTCCTCCCGGCGGACCGCGCGCACCCCGGGGCCGCCGGCGCATGCGCCCCACCCTCTCCGCCCTTCCTCCTCTTCCTCCTCCTCTCCCCGCCCCCACGGCGGGCGGGCGGGCGAGGCTGGCGCGCTGCCCACTCGGGCGTTCAGCGTCAGCTCCTCAGGGATCAGCAGGCAAAGTCACAGTCTGCACAAACAGAGCTTTCAAATTCATAAAATTCATAGGATTTTTCACAAATGAATGAACACAATTTTCTACCAATTTCCTCATTATGCAAATATGCAAAATATCAAATTTAGGCCAATTAGGGTCCTCCACAGTCCCAAATTCACCCGTTTAAGCCATAATTGCAGAAACTATCAAATAATTACGGTCGCTAATTGGAAATATTTGTGACAGATACAACAAATTCTTGCACAAATTACATTTCATTCGAGGAACCACTGCGCGCCACTGAAATTTTATCGAAGTCTAATTTAACTTACATAATGAGTTGAATTGAGTACTTGTTATCAAATTTGAGCAATTCATAGCCCCGTAATGTGGAATGATCAAATAAATTAAAAGGGAATTTATTCAATATTTTGTTGTGCTCCTTTTCTCGGAACCATTGCTATTTTGTAAGGAATTTCCTCCTCCCGCGGCCCGGGGCAGCGCGAGGCGGCGGCCGCGAGCCGGGAACCCCGAGCCCGGCGCCCCGGGCCGGCCGCGAGCGCGGAGCCGCTCTGCCCCTTGGCTTTGTTTGATCTAATCGGGTGGAGGGGTCAGCGAACACTTCCGGGTGACGCGAGGGGAGTCCTAGGGAGGATTCGACTTCGCCAGTGGAAGCTCGTGCGCGCGCGCGAGGGGCGCGCCCGGCCACGCGCGAGCCAGAGCGAGCCGCTCAGGGCGGGGGCGGCGGGATGAGCCGGGCCCCGCCGGCGAGCAGGTGCGCCCCCTGCGCGGGTGCGGGGTCGCCGGCCCGCTCGGGGTTCACCGCCGCGTGGGGGCTCGCCGCGGTCGGCGCGCGCAGTGTCTCCCGGGCGAGCACCCTCTCCGGGCGGGGAACGCGCGCCCCCGCTCGCTGGCCTTGGTGTCCTCGGTAGGGGTCCTCCCAGCGGCAGTGCGGGCGCTGGCCGGCACGCGAGTGCGCGCCCGGGCGCACGCCGCGCCGAAGGTCAGCCTCGCGGACGGGCGCGGGCGCCCGCGCCGAAGCACATTTTTCCCCCACTGCCTGTGGCCTCGTTGGCGGGTTATAAATGTCTCCTTCTCCCTGTGATTTGTTTAATCCGTGGAAATGGTGCTGGTCCTATGTAAACAAGCCAAGTGCGGAATGAAGGCGGGCACCCATGCGTGGCCAGCCTGCCTATTCGTCAGGAAGCCTTCATAAATACCGAGCCGGGGCCGGGCAAGGATGTGATGTCTCCATTTTTGCCAGGAAAGGGCGCGAGGAAGACAAAGCGAGGCGCGGCCGCCTGTAACCTTTAGGGGACACTTGGTCTGAGCACGGGCGGAGGCTGGAGCCTGGCCGTGGCTAGTCACGGCCCCACACGGCTGCAGGCCCTGCTGGCCCCGAGGATGGCCCAGTTACCCCACGGGGTGCAAATCCCAGACCCCTGCAGGTGTGGGAGCGTGCCGGCCCTCCTGGTGCACCTTTGCTAACAGTTCATTTCTGATTCTGACTTCACCTGTGCTGGGTCGGAACAAATCCTTGGTCTCCCGGGCAGGCGGCCTTGGGCAGAGCCATGGACGCATCCCTCCATTTGTCACAGGGACCTCGGTGATGCGTGCAGGGCTGTTTGCTCACGCTGGACATGTGACCCAGCTTCCAAACTTGTGCTTTAAAAAAAAAAAAAAAAGAACAATGCATATGTGGCTAATTACACACTCCTAACAAAAGCAGTAATTACTGCCTGTAATTATCATGGTCCTTATTTAGAAAAAATGTGAGAAAATGTTGGGTATTAAAACATGAAAGCAGCTATTAATCACACCTTTACACCTTCCTTAACTCGGGCGTAATGGTGGGTATTGTCATAAATCTACTGTGATAGTAACACAAGAATAATGAGTTCAGTAATGATAGCGATGATGATCATAATGATTTTAACCAACAAAGAATGGTGTAGATTTATTGCTAATAATGTGGTACAGGAACCTCTTTCATTAAAATTACCTATGTGTGTTCTCGCTGGGGTAGCCTGCGTGTGTGTCTGTGCAGAGCGCCTGGGCTCCAGAGGTGAGGGCGCCTGGGACCTCGCCCGGAAAACGGCCTTCTGGCCTCAGGGTCTTCTGTTCTCCCCCTTGGCAGAATCTAGACCGGCCAGAGACCTGTCCCTGGATGGGGTCTGCCCTGGAGCGGGCTGGGGCTGGGGGGACGTGGATGTGAGAGGCTGTGGGCCTGTGGAGAAGGCTGTTTTTCTGGGGCGGTCTGGCCGGTCCTCCACCACCCCTGCACCCCCTGCACCCAAGCCAGAGGCACTGATGGGGAAGGGAGGGTGGCGTGAGGGCGGGGCAAGGCCTCTGGGTCACTTTGAAGTGGGGCTGGTTTCTCAAGGGTGACAGATGGAAAGAGGATTCCACTCTCAAACCTGTCTCCCCTGTGGCCGAGGGCCTGGGCCTGGACACCGTCAGGCACTGAGAAAGGTGACTGTTGGGGGCTGGCCGTGTGGGAAACACGGTGAGCTGAAGGACCGCTCGGCGCAGGTGAGGCTGCCCTGTTTTTAAAGGGCATCGAGTTGGCATTTTGGCTCAGTGGAAGTCCAGGTGTTAGTGTAAACTCTGCTCTCGAACTTGAGGTGATGATGATGATGATGATGAAGACGACGCTGCGGTGGGGACGTGCTGCTCTCTTTCAGTGAGAGAGAACCTCACAGGTTCACCTAGACCGAACTTTGTCCCGGAATTTTCCACCCTAAGCAAGTCCTAAGCCTTCAAGGCTGGCAAAGGCCTACAGGAAGGAGGCTCTGCAAGCCTGAGCCCCCAGGGCAGGAAATGTAGGGACCCTGGGGGCGGGGACCTGTGGGCGTGGCTAGTGGCTCCCGGGCACCTCTGGCCCCAGTCCACCTTCTGGGAGCTGTGCAGCTCTGTCCCTGCAGGGGACATGGTTAGGCCCATGCGTAGTAAATAGTCCACCTGTAGTATCTTAACCTCCACTGCTAGTTAGGAGAGCAGAGTGTGGCCAATTAACTACAGAGGTTTTTTTTTTTTTTTTTAAACTAAGGCACTATAAACACGCTGTTTTTTAATGTCCTAATTAGTAACTTGCTCATTAATTAACTTTCTGATTAATTGTGTAGCAATCTAATTTGTAGATGAGCCACTTAAAGAGTGATACCTTGTAATTCTTTCTTCTGTCCTTAGACTTCCCCCATAAAATAGCATTGGGTGCCCAGCTGCCCTCCTACTTGTAGGGATTCTTGGCCCTTCCCGCCCGGTACAGGGGGGCTGGAGGCAGTCGTGGGCGAGGGGGAGGGGTGGGCAGAGCTCGCACCGACCAAAAGAAAGCAAATAAAGGTCTAAATCACTCTGTACGCTCGAGCCTGCAACCACGGCCCCTTTCTTGCAAAGGAGAGGAGCGAGCGAGCAAGCCGGTTCTCCAGCCCCCAGCCATCTTAGGGGAGAGGTAATTCTTGGGGAAAACTTCCGGCGCCTCCACTTGCCCGTCAAGGACCGGCCGGGGCTAATTTCTGGACAAAGGGCTAATGGCCGACTTCGTGAGGCGGCCGCTCCGGCCGGTCCCGGCCGTCCATTAGCATCAGAAAGGCGCCGGGTCCTGCGGCCACCGGAGCTATTGTTGCCCGGGTGTGTCGCCGGTCCCATCCCACAGGAAGCCTTCAGCCTGATGGCAGATGATTCTCTAAGAATAGAGATGAAGGCAGGGATATTAAGTGACTCTATAAAACATCCCGGACACAATTGTGTGATTGATGGAGGACAAAGTGGGAACAGCAGGACACGGGATCCTGGGAGAAGCCGCCCTGTCAGCTGAGAAACGCATCTCTGGGAGCCGCTGCTCCTGCAGGAGCTTGCAGTCTATTTGTATGAGTAATCAGCTGGGCCTCTCTCTGTCAGCCCTGTTTACTCACTGATTTTCTCAACAAGACAACCATTGACACTGGATGGATGGGGCTAATCTGGCGCAGAACTGGCGGCTTCGCGGAGGCTACAGGTCGAAAATAGAGCGCGGTGCCAGCTTCACCTCGCCTAATCTAGCGGCTAATATTTATTAGAGCCAATTTATACCGCTGCTCTCTCAAAGAGCAAGGAAGGCCTGGGTGCAATTAATAACATGGGCAATAACCACAGACAAACAAATAAATAAGGGTTTGTGGACTGTTCGGTTGGGTTGCAGGGAGGGTGGGTTTGCCGCCCGGCGCTGGGAGGCGCGGAAGCGCACGTAGCGGCGAATGCCCCCCTCGAAGAGGGGCTCTCTCCTTGGCCCCTCATCCAATCTCAGCAACAGCCCGGCTGCAAAATGGCTTTGGAACCTGCGCAAACGCCTGCGATTCCACGTTGCCTTGAACGGTCCGTGGGCAGACACCTGCCCTCGCAGGCGGAGGTGCGTGCGCACACGCCTGCTGTGAATATCCAGCTCACGCGCGTCCCCGGCCCCGGGAAGCCCAGCCCGTGCGCCGCGTCGCGCCCGGCGGCCGGCCCCGCAGCCGCTGCAGGCAGGAGCGGCCGGGGCGGGCCGGGACAGGAGCTGGGCGGCGCGGGAGAGCGCGCGCTCGGCAGGGTGCGAGGTAGAGGCCCCAGAGCCCGGGCTCTCAAACTGAAGTTCGGGACCCGAGGCCTGTTGGCCGGGAAGCCGCCGGTGGCCGCCTTGGCTGTGTGTGGATGTTTGGCACGAATTCGCCGGCCGCGCTGGAGAGACAGAGCAGGACCGGGCGTGCGCTCTCGGCGGGCGTCGTGGGCCCGAGGCCCCGCGGGAGTCAAGCCGCCGGCAGGTGCACCTCGCAGGCGGCTGCCAGCAAGCGGCATCTGCCTTCAGTGGGCGCCGCGGGTGCCGGGGCCGCGGCTCAGCGCCGCCCGCGCCGCCGCCGGGGCCTGCAGACCGCGGGCCGCCGCGAAGGGAGCCCTTTGCCCTCGCGCGCCCGGGCCCCCCACTCGCCCTGCCCGGCCCGCTCCGGGCCAGCGGGCGCCGCGCCGTGCTAATTGCTCGGCTCCCTTCATGCACACATCCCCACTAATTTTACATTTCTCATTCTGCGGGTAGCTGGAAAGCGACTCGGGGAATACGGCTGCTTCTCTTAGCTACCGCATGAATGCCGTGAGCGGCGGCCGCCCGGGCCTGCGTGGCCGGGGGCTTTGGTAAATTAGCAGCTTGGCTGTATAATCAGGCTCTCCCATTGAGGCCACAGTGCTGTCCCCGTTAACCAGGTGAGATTTCATCATCTAATGGTTTGGGAGGTGTGACCGAGCCGCTAAGTTAGCAATTAAACGTCACAAATATCATTCGATTGCTTTTTTTTTTTTTTACTGGCCAGAATCATGTTACCCCAGACATCAAAAGGGGCGGGAGGAGCCCCTATCCAAAACGCACACGAAGGGAAGTGGTTTGGTGTGAAGCGTGGAGCCCGAGCAGGGTCTGGTGACCGAGCCTCGTGCGCGCCTGCACCCTGGGCGGTGCAGCCCTGGCGGTTCGGCCCAGGCCTGCAGCAGGACAGCGTGCCAGATACTCCCCCGCAGACGGGATCTAACGGAGGGCCGCGAGATCTGTCCCTTTGGGCCCATCGTTCAGATTTATTATTGTATTAAGAGCGGGAATCCAAGAGAAAAGGCGAACACTCGGAAAAGCTGATTTCAGGCCTGTGAGACCCCGCCCCCCGGCTGCGTCTGCGGGGTGCAGCCGCCAGGCCCTGGCTGGGTGTTCCCGGGAGCTGAGGCTCTCTGGATGGTGGCAGGTCCCCATGTTTTGGGGACGTGGGGGTAGATCTCATCTACAAGGAGTTTAAGGCCTGGGGCCTTGCTGAGTGTTAGTGCATACATGGAAACAACAGAAAATATCATCTTGGTCGGGTGACACCAGGGACTCAGGTTAAAGTATTTTTCATTTAATTTGATAGTGAGTAAAGCACTTAAGGCACTTGATGATTTATTGATCAAATAGAAATCAGGCGCCAGACAACAGCTCCTTATTTAATCCCCAATCGCACGATTAAAAGCCAAGTGATTTTTTTTTTACTATTTGCTCAATCAGCTGTATGTGATATAAAGAATAAAAAGAGGCCCTCCTTCCTGCAGTAAATTTCTCCTTTGGCCAACATGAATGACTACGGGGCACGTGAACCCCCGCTGAACTGTAAACACCGCTTTAATGGACAGTAATGGCCCTATGATTTTTAGCTATTGTTCCAAAATGACTACCATGTTTATTGCCGTCATTAAAAATGAATTAAAGAGTTATGAAACTCCTCAATAATGAGGACCCCGGCCGTTTATAAGCGGCGCTCCTCTTCGGCCCGGCTCAGCGCGCAGGTTCCGCCTGCCGGGGGCGGCACAGGTCGCGGGACGCCCGCGGGGGGGACGGGCAGGGGCCCGAGCCCGCGGAGCCCCAGGCCCCGCCGCTGGCCGCTCCCCCGCGAGGGGGCCGGGAGCCGGGGACCGGGCCGGCGGCCTGCGCGTCCCGGGCCGGCCGGGGCGGGGGCGGGCGCGGCCAGGTGGCCTGGTCCTTGCCCCGCGCCCGGCGGAGTTGCGCGCTGTGCGCGCGGAGCCCCGAGCCCCCGGCTGGAGCCCGCACGTTTCTCTTTGCATTAGCGAAGCCCAAAGTCATCCAGTTTGCGCTAATCACCACAATTAGTCCTGAATTATCACCGGACTCTGACAGACGTTCCTTGTAACTCTCTTTTATTTCCAACAGCCCTAATCAGCCGCTCTCATTACAAACGCTGATTAAACTGCAAATTATCCAGCAGCGGCCCTGTTCCCGTCCACCAGCAGCTCGTTCAATATCAATTAGGGCCGGCGGCAGAGCCTGCAGCCGCCCGGAGCTTCCAACTGCCTGAGAGTGGCACTTATTAGTTTGGAAAACTAGGAAAATACTAATAATCAACAACCTAGGGGAAAGAGGAGGCGGCCGAACAAAGCGGAGGCGGGCGGGCGCCGCTCGGGCCCCCAAGCGGTCGCGGGTAAACCGAGGCAGCCCCGGGCCCGCTGCGGACGCGGGGGCCGGCAGCGCCGCGCGCCGGGCGTTCGGGTCCCGCCGCTCCCGGCCGCCACCGAAATCTGTTTCCGATCAGCCGCTTGCTTTGATGCTTAAGCAGCATTGACCTCGTCCCGCCGATAACACGGGAGCTGATGGCGGCTGATTTTATTTACCCGTTCTGTTCCGTCACATCTGCTCGGCGAGGCCCGGCGCGCACCGGCTGCAGGACGGGGCCGAGGCGCGGAAACGCAAGCTGCCGCCTCTGCGCCCCGCTCCGGCCGTCCTCGTGCCCCTCCCTCTCGCTCTGAGGAAACGGGGACCTGCCAGGGGGCGGGGTTCGGTGGGCGCAGGGCCCCCTGCCCCGGACACCACCCCCTCCGAGGCAGGGGCCGGCTCCCCCAGCGCCCCGCGTTCGGACGCAGGAGCACCCTAGCTCGGTGCGTCTCGTGGAGGGGGTCGATAGTCCCTCGTTGCTTGCGCGCGGCGCGTCTCAGGCTCTGCCGACGTGTGTGTGTGTGTGTGTCCCTGGCGCGCCTTTGAGAAGCCCAGAGCCCACCAGACCTCGAATGCCCCATGGGAAGCCCGAGTGCTCTTCTGCGGTTCCGTCCCAGAGCTGCGGGCCCCCGCCCCGGAGCGCCGGTTCGCCGCCGCCGGAACGTCCCTGGTACTGACCGCCAGGAAGCTCCCCTGGCAGCCCCTGGCTTCCTGGTATTCGTTTTGGCCTAGACAGATGCCGGGTCCCTCCTTAACCTTCTCCTGCGGTTAGTGGGACAGGAGTGGACAGAGGTGCTGCTACACTCTGTCGCCAGTTTGTAACTGCGAGTCCTTGGCTCCCCTGGGGAAAGCGCCCCACAGAACTGACCACCTTGGCCTTGGGCCTTCTGTGGTCTCTTGACTGCCAAAGTCCGGGAGAAGTGCCTTGCTTTCTGAAGGTCGCTGCTCGGCCCGGGCGTCTGTTTTGCGCTGCATTTCCGAGCCAGGCCTCAAGCCAGTCCTGCCGGCGGTGCCCCTCCGGCTGCCCCCGGGACCGTGCTGTGAGGCCCACAGCACCATTTCCTGAGCGAGCCGCCGCGCCTGTGCTGGTGGCCCCTGCACTCGACCCAGGTTGCACGTGCAGTCGCCGGCCCTTCTGTGGCCCCCCGTCTTCCTGGGGATCTGCTGCCTCGGGCACGGGCACGGGCTAAGCCCCTCACACAGGTGCTTGGCTTTGACCCTGGTCAACCTGTCGGGTGGGCCTTGCCCCTGTTCCTGCTGTGCCAGGGTGAGGTGCGGGCGGTGAGGGCTGCTCCCAGTTCCTAAGCTGTGGCCGGGGATGGGAGAACGGGCTCCGGGTTCTGCCTTTTGTGAGTATCTGGACCCCCCCCCCCCCCCGCCGCCGCCCGTTCTTTGAGGAAGGACGGTGCTTTCGGTGTTGTCTGATAGTGCACTTGGTAGGAAGCTGGTGTGAGAGCCTGGGCTGGTGGTGCGGTTCCCACTCGAGTCCCAGGGAGCGCCGCGTCCTGCTGCAGGGGGAGACGGCTTTCTTTCTCTTCTGGTCAGTGCACCCTGACCTGGTTACCACCAGTGGCTGGCAGAGGAAGGACGCCTGGTCCTCGGCGGGAGGGGGTGTCCCCTGGTGTGGCCGCCCAGCAGCCGGGGGAGGAGGCCTCTCTCCAGCTGGCCCCGGGCGGGCGAGACCACGGGCACCGTGCCTGCGGCATTTTGGAGTTGAGCATTTGGAAACAAATGAGCTGCTCGAAGGAGCAGACCAGGGAGGCCGCGGGCGCCAGCCTGGGGGAAGCACGCGTGCTCCAGTGTGCAAATGTCCTGTGAAAGCGGGAGACATCTCCTCCGTCAGTCCAGCAGCACTGTGGGAGGAGAGCATCGCCCGCGTGTCCTGGAGCACAGAGTAAAGCCCTAATCTTGATGAGCAAGGCTTTATTTTGGATATTTTAGAATCTAATTTTATGTCCTTCCATGAAAACCTTGAAAAATTACTTCCCGTCATGACATTTTAAAAATTGCCTTTTATCTCTGAAACTGGAGAATAAAGATGCTTTTAGCAATAAAATATAGTACAGGGTAGGGTCCATGTTTAAAAATACTGCTGACAAAGACACATTTGGAAAGAGGAGCGCGGCCGCCGCTGGCACGGCGAATCCCCCTGTCCGAGCGCGGGCGCGGGGTGAGGGAGGCCCTCTCCACCGCGTGGTGCACTTGGAGGTTATTGTAACCATCTGAGCAATAGACGGGAGCTCAGCTGGAACTGATATGTGTGATCACTGATTGATTACCTGTCGGCTTGATGGTGTGTACTTGAGTGAACTCGTTTCCTCTACAGGACAGAGAGATTCACAAAGTAAAGTGCAGGTCCTTAAATTACATGAAAATTAATGTTAAGGATTTGGTGATGAATCTGTGTGTGTACCTCCGCAGGCTGTGGGTGCACCCCATCCCAGCCAGGAAAATCCCGGCGGGGGCGGGGCAGGCAGTCCCTGTTTACAGCACAGACAAAAGGGGGTCATTAGCATTAGAAAAAGGAATTTCTCTTTTTGCAAGAGAATTAGCCTCCAGCTTCCTTCCTACCCTGGCTGCTCCAGCCTCCGACCACCCTGTGATGGATGGCCACTCTCTCCACACAGCCTTCCGGGACTCTGCTGTGGCAGGAAGCCGGGTGCCGCCATATTGGCTGCGTCCTGGGTCCTGGGGATTCTGCTTCCTGGCTTCCCCCCCACTGGAGTGAGAACGTCTTCTCCGCCTTCTTGCACTGGGGCTGCGGGTGCCTTCCACAGCGCCGGCTGCAGAGGTGTGTGCCACAGTTCCCAGTGGGCCGATGGTGCGCAGGGCTGGGAAGGTGGCTCTGGGCACTCCAGAACTGTTCTTCCTTTCCCTTTTAAACTTTGCTTACAAATATTTACTTATTTGAAATCCAGAGTTAGAGAGAGAGGGAGGGAGGGAGAGAGAAAGAGAGATCTTCCATCCACTGGTTCACTCCCCAGATGGCAGCAATGGCCAGCAGCTGGGGCTGGGCCAGGCTGAAGCCAGGAGCTTCGTCCGGGTCTCCCGCGTGGGTGGCAGGGGCCCATTGGGCCATCCCGCTCTGCTTTTCCCAGGCCATGAGCAGGAAGCTGGATCATAAGTGGAGCATCCGGGTCAGGAACTGCAGTCCATGAGGGATGTGGGCTTCGCAGTGGCGGCTTTGCCGGCTATGCCACAGCTCCAGCCTCCCCCTTCCCCTCCTGCTGGGCTGTCCTGATGGGAGGCAGCTGTTTCCCCTAGCTGCTGTGTCTTGAAACCAGCCAAGGCCTGGACCCAGCATGCCGCGTGCTGGGCTGTCGTGGCTGCTCTCCGGCCCTGTGGCCAGGGGATCCTGTGCTGGAGTTGCTCACCCATACGGTCACTTGCTCTGTCCCTCCCTCACACACCTGTGCCTTCAGCAGTCGCTGCCGCCGTGTGTATGTGGGGTGCAGCCTGTAACAAAGCGTCCCAGCTCTGTGCCTTCAGCAGTCGCTGCCACCGTGTGTATGTGGGGTGCAGCCTGTAACAAAGCATCCCAGCTCTTGGCTTCTGTCGGAATTCACTGCTGTCAGTTCATGCAGCTAGCCCCCTGTACGTGACGGTGTGACCGGAGGTGCCGCACCCTCCTGATCCCGCTGTGGTAACATCCCGGGAGGGGGTGGCTGGACCTTCCGTGGCCATGCAGTCCTTCGGGGATCTGATGGCAGGCACAGGTCTGCTCAGAGAACTGTGCTGCTGTCAGGGGACTTCTGCCTGGATTTTGGAAAATTTGGAAGTCCTGCTCAGAGACAGGCCCTGTTAGCCCTTGTTGGCTATCAGGTTAGCGTCCCCACTGGCCAGTCACGAGCAAGTCACTGTTGCTGGTCTGTACAAAGAGAGGTGAAGCCAGAGCCCCTGTCTCGCTTGCCGTCCCCTCTGTGCACGGTGGGGCGGCTCCGACTGCCTGGCCGGCCCTCTGCGCAGAGCTGGGTGCGTCCCTGTCACGCACGTGGTACACACCCATCAGCTTTCCAAATGGCAGGAGATCTTGGCTTTTGCTCTCTTTCTCTTCTTTCTTCTTTCCCCTCCTTGGGCAAATGGATCACAACTACTGAAGTGCACAAAAACGAGGAGCTGCTGGTTTTGGACGGAGGCCATGCCTGCACGAGGCTGCACAGGGGGACGTGGGAGCGCCTGGGGTTTCTAAAGGGAAGATGTTAATTTCCAGGGTGAGAAACCGGCAACACGAAGCTCCAACCTTCCCCAGAATCCCCAAGCACTTGTACCTTCAGTCAGTCTGTCACAGAGTGGACTTTCAACTGTGGGACGTTAACCACGGACCCAGCGTAACCGCCGAGAACGGGGCCTGCGCACGCACCCCTGTGCTGTCTGTGTTTCTGCTGCTGCCCTCCACAGTGCCTGTCCCGTCCTCCGGGGGTGCCAGGTGCGCTGCCGCTGGCCCTGGGTGCCGTGTCAGAGCAGGCAGGCCGGCTTTCTCAGGGCCCCCTGCTCTGCACCTGGGAGGGGGTGGGAGCCTGTGTTCCCCGCCCCAGCACCCGCGTCTCAGGCTGGAGAGCCCAGTGCTGTGGCTTTGACCCAGTTCCGACTTTGCTGGCTCCGAGTCACAGCGAATACTGCGGTGCCCTCACTGCAAGGGGGCCGAGAACCTTGGCTGAGCGGCTCCAGAATTTGAGAGTATCACAAGACACTAACACTAGGGGTCTTCAAGAAGTTTTGTGGAAAGACGGAAATAAAAGATAGGCTTGTTTTAGTGCAGAACCATTTTAAATCCATGCTTTTTACAAATACTGTGCATTTCCACGAACTTTTTGACCATCTCTCATATGCATAGAATTCAAAAATTTTGCACCAAAAATAACCTTTAAAATTTCAGTTTCCATGATTTTTAAAAAATGATTTATTTATTTAATTATTTATTTTAAAAAAATCTTCCGTTTGCTGTTTTATTCCCCAAATGCCCACAACAGCCAGGGCCGCACCAGGCTGAAGCCAGGAACCAGGAACTCATTCCGGATCTCCCACGTGGGTGGCAGGGGCCCGAGGACTGGATCAGCCACTGCCTGTCTGGGTGCATAGGCAGGGAGCTGGGGCAAAAGTGGAGCAGTCAGGACTTGAACTGGAGTGAGTGTTGCCAGCAGCTGCCCCCCAGCACGGCCCCTGTGTGCTCCCTCCCCAGGTACTCTTGAGCACCGAGGTCAGCCAGCAGAGCACTGGGAGAGGGGGGGCAGGGAGTGAGGGAGAAGAAACGGGGGCTCCGGAACGTGCAGCACGCCTGTCTCACAGAGCTGTTTCCTCAGTGTGTGTGTTCCTGTGTGTTTACACACGAGGCATCCTCCAGTCTATTCTGAGTAGGAAAGTCTCTTAGGAATAAATTATTAACAGTAAAAGACGGTGCAGTTGTAAGAATCTACCAGGCCTTGACCACGTGCTGGGGGACCCCGTGCCAGGAGACCGTGTGTCATGGTGACCCTGTGCCGGGGAGACCATGTGCTGGGTGACCCCGTGCCGGGCGACCATGTGTCATGGTGACCCCGTGTCGGGGAGACCCCAGTGCTGGGGAGATGCGTGCTGGGAGACTGTGTGTCATGGTGACCCCGTGTCGGGAGACCACTGTGCTGGAAGACCGTGTGTCATGGTGACCCCGTGCTGGGAGACCCCAGTGCTGGGGAGATGCATGCCGGGGAGACCCCATGTCAGGGAGACCCCCTGTCAGGAGACTCCGTGTCGGGAGACCGCGTGTTGGGATACCCCTGTGCTGGGGAGACCTAATATCGGGGAAAACCCCGTGCTGGGAGACCCTGTGTCACGGTGACCTCGTGCCAGAGTGGGCGTCCCAAGGAGAGGGTTCTGTGAGGTGGAGGGGGGCGAGGCGCCCGCTCCTGGCCCGTGTCCTTTCTTGCTGTGGACTTGAGGCCCCGGGTGTCTGTTGCATGTGGGCCCGGGCCCTCACACGCCAGGCCCCTGCCTGCCTTGGCTGTCCCCATGCTGCCCCCAGTGCCCGCCAGCTGTGCGTCCCTCTGGGCCTTGCCTGCTTGTAAGGCGAGGGGGATCAGGGCTTCTTCATGCAGCGCCTGCACCTCCGGCACCGCCGTCGCCTGGGAATTTCTGACCGCTGGGCAGCACCTGTTTCACCAAGGCCTGCTTTGGGCATCAGAACCCAAGCCCCGCGTTCCCGGTGGCCCCTGTGTCCTTTCATCGGACCTGCGTGGCCCAGTGACCCAGAAAGGGTGCTGTCATCACATCCTGAGGTTATGCACAGTTCACAAAAATGGAAGTGCAAAGCTGAAACTACGTATTTTTCATAGACTTTGGTAGTTTCTCCAAACATTTGTTCGAAGTCATCAGCCTGTGGCCGTAATAGTTGTAAAGAACCTCTGGTCACAAAGCTCCGTGAGATTCCTCGCGGTGGAGTGGTTCATCATTTCAGTGAGTGGCTGAAAACTACCGAACAGGTGCAGTGATGCCTTTGGGATTAAATGATTGTCACAGAATTACATCTTCATAATGACGGCAAAGGGCAGCGGCCTCTCGCTGTTCCATCACGGTTGATTCTAGAAGGGCTGGGGAAGCCGAAGCTTTACTTGGCAGCTGCCCACAGAATTGTAATTATTAACCTCTGGCCGCATGCAAATGTCTGAAAGATGTTTTTAAATTGGTGTAGTCTTTTTGTAATACAGCTTTCTAAAATCTGCATCTATGTGATGCTAGAAATTGTTTGACCAGTTGTTTAATTTAACCAATTGAAGTAACCAGTTGTCGTCATCAACTCAGCTAAAAACAGAGCAAACCATTTACGCTGAATGCAGTTGAAGCCATTTGGGTGCTGTCAACATGACAGGGTTAAACTTTGCTTAACCGAGTGGCTCTGGGTCTGCTGGTCCCAGAGACGGTGTGAAGCCCAGGAACATGGTCGGGAGTGGTAAAGGTCCCTCCCATTTGCATAGCTCAGAAACAGCCGGGTGACCTGCCACCCGTGAGTTTTCAGATTGTCTTCTGGAGAATCCAGATTTGGTGTGTGTTGTTAGAAAACTAAGACCTCTCTTAAAAAGGTATACAGAAGGTTGTAAATCCTTGTATTAACCAGTTTTCTGTTGCTATAACAAAGTACCTGAGACAAGCTGTTTATGAAGCAAAGAGAGGTGTATTGAGCTCACGGTTTTGGAGACTGGGAGTCCCCGCGTCCTGGTGCAAGGCTTTAGGGAGGTCCCCCAGGGTGGAGCACGCTCAGAGGAATTTGTGTCGAGCCAGGAAGTAGAGTGTGGGGAGAGCCAAACGGCTCTGTTTACAGCCCTCTCGCGAAAGGCACCTGCCAGGTACAGCGCCCCAGTGCCCTGAGGGCCTCCCCCAGAGCCCCTCCTGAGCCCTCCACCCCCTGCCAGCTGCTGGGGACCGAGCCTGTAACACCAGAGCCGAAGGAGCTATTCCACACCCGAGCCACGGCAGCTTCCGGAAGGTCTGCACTTGCTGCCTGGGCCAAGGAGGGAGAAAGTGGAGAGGGACTTGGTTTGCGTTCAAGCGTGTGCAGGGGTGAGTTCTGAGTAACCAGACGTGGTCAGGTGGCCTCTTCCCAGGCCCGTGCTCCTCGTGGCTGTGCAGAGCCCGCCTTGCTAAGCCACAGCCCGCCCTGGTCCGCAGTCTCCTCCCCCGCTGAGTCCCTTCAGGTCCTGAAATGCGACCTGGAGACTGGAAGTGTGCGTCCCAGCTGATGCGTGAACTGAAAGCACACGAAGGCCCACCGATGCCACACAAGGTCCACAGTGAACCGTGTTTGTGTCCGCCGCTGCCGAGAAAGCCAGAGCCTGGTGTAGGCGCCTGTTGGGCTGTGGGTGTAACGGGTGCTGAGAGGTCACGGTCACCTCCGTGTCCCTGGGAAGGAGGTTTTGCTCCACAGAGGGCAGATGTCCCTGAGCCGACAGCTCGTGGTTGTGTGGGCGTCCACGTGTTCTGATGCGGGCAGCTCATTCCTTTCTGGCTGGAAAACTTCGTATCCCGTGGTCGGCTCAGGACCCGGCTCTGCGTTAGGATGTCTCAGACTTCTCACTGCAGGTGGCCAAGAGTCAAAGGTTACACAAAGTGGTGTAAGAATACAAGTGCCCAGAGCCTGCGGCCTCCACCATAGCCATGCCTGTATGGTCACCACCACCACAGGCCACGCCTATAGTCACGGTCACCACCACCACAGGCCACGCCAGCACCCAGAGCCCATGGTTACCAAAACCACAGGCTATGCCAGTACCCACAGTCACTACGACCTCAGGCCACGCCAGCACCCAGAACCCACAGTCACCTCCACCACAGGCCACGCCAGCACCCAGCACCCATGGTCACCACCACCACAGGTCATTCCAGGGCCAGTAGGCAGCATTGGCACCATAGGTCCTGCCAGTGTACCCGTGCACCACGATTTTGATTTGCCCACGACTGTGCAGTTAGCCTGGCACAGAGCCGATCTCCCAGTCCAGTGAACTTTCTCCCACACACCACTGTCCCAAGAACGCTTCTCAGAGAAGAGACACGTAGGCGACTGGCAGACAGATGTTCGAGACCAGGCTGCCGCGGTGAGATGACAGAGGCTGTGGGTGAGGATGCTCCCTCTTCCCCTCTGAGCAAGGTTGTGTCAGACAGACTGGAGGGAGCGGGGTCCCTCAGGGCCGCTGCCCAGTGCAGGCTGCGCCGTTCCCAGGCAGGCTTTTCTCGAGATTTTAGAAATGTAATACTTTCAGGGCCAGCGCCGTGGCTCACTTGGTTTATCCTCCGCCTGCAGCGCCGGCATCCCATATGGGCGCCCGATTCTGTCCCGGCTGCTCCTCTTCCAGTCCAGCTCTCTGCTGTGGCCCGGGAAGGCAGTGGAGGATGGCCCAAGTGCTTGGGCCCTGCACCCCATGGGAGACCAGGAGAAGTACCTGGCTCCTGGCTTCGGATCAGCGCAGCGCCGACCGTAGCAGCCATCTGGGGGAGTGAATCAACGGAAGGAAGACCTTTCTGTCTGTTTCTCTCACTGTCTATAACTCTACCTGCCAAATAATAAAAAGAAATGTAGTACTTTCATTTTTGAACATTTTTGGTGCACACGCAATGCTGGCACGCCGTCCCAGGGAAAAGGGTGCTGTTTTGACAAAAGCCGCGTGAGCCCCCGGGACCCGGGACCCGGCCCTCCCCTCCCCTGCCCTCGCCTTTGCTCCTCTCAGTCCCAGGCGTGTTTTCCTGTGTTCTGGAACTGGGAGGCTCCTCAGGGCTTGGTGGTTCACAGGCCACCGTTCGTGCAAACACGGTTACTGTCCCTGCACTCTTTACGGAGGAGACGAATGTGTTGGCCTTCAGGGGCTCTACAGGAGAGGCACTGCCATGCAGTGGGACAGGTGGGGTCAGGGCGGGTCAGGGCAGCCCGGGGCCGGCAGGGCCGGCTCCAGAGAGCAGGTGTGGTGGACAAAGCTGCTCACGCCTGTGCCCAGCCGAGAACCCTTGCTGGCCATCCCGCCGCACACACGCTTAGTGTGTGACCCCACAGTCCTTAGCTGTCCATGCTAACAAACTTCACACATGTACAGATGTCTGTTACGCATGTGAGGATGCCTCGGAAAGCTCTGGGAGAATCAGGAGATGATTTTAGTGCAGGAAGTGTTTGAGTTGAAGCACGTAGTGGTCTTCAAGTTCATGGAAGTGCACACTGGGGAGCAGCTGGGCGGGGCGTGCACGTGTTTTTGTGCAAAAGCAAGCTTTTCTTTCGTTCCGGTTTTCCACAATCTTGTCTGCGGTTTCCACATTTTTTTTTAACGATTTATTTATTTATTTGAAAGAGTTACACAGAGAGAGAGGCAGAGAGAGAGGTCTTCCATCCGCTGGTTCACTCCCCAAATGGCCGCAACGGCCGGAGCTGAGGCAATCTGAAGCCAGGAGCCAGGAGCTTCTTCCGGGTCTCCCACGTGGGTGCAGGGGCCCAAGCACTTGGGCCATCTTCTACTGCTTTCCCAGGCCACAGCAGAGAGCTGGATCGGAAGAGGAGCAGCCAGGACTAGAACCGGCGCCCTATGGGATGCCGGCGCTTCAGGCCAGGGCTTTAACCCACTGAGCCACAATGCCGGCCCCGGTTTCCACATTTTTGAAGTACCCTCGCACGTATTTGCATGGAAACACACACCCAGGACCCCGTTCTCTGAAGCGGTGTTGGGGTCCCGGGGGAGCCGGCTGCACGTGGGCGTCACAGAGAGCCGAGCTGCCTCCCACAGATATGAGGGGAAAGAGCAAGGCGAGGCCATCCTACAGTAGCCAGCGCTGGCGATGCGGGAACCACACTGAACACCGTATGTGGGCCGGGTGTTTGGCCTCGCGGTTAAAATGCCTGCATCCCACACAGAAATACCTGGCTCCCATTCTTGGCTCCGTCACCCACCTCCAGCTTCCAAACAGCGCAGACCCAGGGCGGCGGCAGTGATGGACGAAGGAGTGGGAGGCCTGGGCTGGGTTCCTGGCTGTTGGGCTCAGTTGCAGGCATTCGGGAAGTAAAGCAGCAGGTAGCAGTGCTGGGTGTCTTTCAGGTGTGTAGTGTGTGCAGTGTGTGCTGTGTGTGTAGTGTGTAGTATTGCAGTGTGTAATGTGTGCAGTGTGTGCTGTGTGTGTAGTGTGTGCTGTGTGCAGCGTGTGCACTGTGTGCAGCTTGTGTAGTGTGTACAGAGTATGCAGCATGTGTACTGTGTAGCATGTATAGCGTGTGTAGTGTGTGTAGCGTGTATAGCGTGTGTAGTGTGTAGTGTGTGGCATGTGTAGTGTATAGTGTGTGTAGCATGTGCAGCGTGTGTAGTGTGTGGCGTGTGCAGCGTGTGTCGTGTGTGTAGTGAGTGTGGTGTGTGCAGCGTGTGTAGTGTGTGTAGTGAGTGTGGTGTGTGCAGCGTGTGTAGTGTGTGTAGCATGTATAGTGTGTAGTGTGTGTAGCATGTGCAGCGTGTGTAGTGTGTGGCGTGTGCAGCGTGTGTCGTGTGTGTAGTGAGTGTGGTGTGTGCAGCGTGTGTCGTGTGTGTAGTGAGTGTGGTGTGTGCAGCGTGTGTCGTGTGTGTAGTGAGTGTGGTGTGTGCAGCGTGTGTCGTGTGTGTAGTGAGTGTGGTGTGTGCAGCGTGTGTAGTGTGTGTAGTGAGTGTGGTGTGTGCAGCGTGTGTAGTGTGTGGTATGTGTAGTGTGTGTAGTGTGTGGCATGTGCAGCGTGTGTAGTGTGTGTAGCATGTATAGTGTGTAGTGTGTGTAGCATGTGCAGCGTGTGTAGTGTGTGGCGTGTGCAGCGTGTGTAGTGTGTGTAGTGAGTGTGGTGTGTGCAGCGTGTGTAGTGTGTGGTATGTGTAGTGTGTAGTGTGTGCAGCGTGTGTAGTGTGTGGCATGTGCAGCGTGTGTAGTGTGTAGCGTGTGCAGCGTGTGTCATGTGTGTAGTGAGTGTGGTGTGTGCAGCGTGTGTAGTGTGTGGTATGTGTAGTGTGTGTAGTGTGTGTAGCATGTGTAGTGTGTAGTATGTGGTATGTGTAGTGTGTAGTGTGTGTAGTGTGTAGCGTGTGTAGTGTGTAGCGTGTGCAGCATGTGTAGTGTGTGTAGTGAGTGTGGTATGTGTAGTGTGTGGCGTGTATAGTGTGTGTAGCATGTGCAGCATGTGTAGTGTGTGACGTGTGTAGTGTGTAGTGTGTGGTATGTGTAGTGTGTAGCGTGTGCAGCATGTGCAGCGTGTGTAGTGAGTGGTATGTGTAGTGTGTGGTGTGTGTGTAGCGTGTGCAGCGTGTGTAGCATGTGTAGTGTGTAGTGTGTGGTGTGTGTGTAGCGTGTGCAGCGTGTGTAGCGTGTGCAGCGTGTGTAGCATGTGCAGCGTGTGTAGTGTGCAGCGTGTGTAGCATGTGCAGCGTGTGACTGCTTATGTGGAGAGGGCCCTGGAGCAGTCGGGCACTGAGTGCGTGCCCGGCAGTGTCGGCACAGGGCTGTCGAGGTGACTGGTGTGGGACTGACTGCTGGTTTTGGACTTGGCCCTTCTTCCCTTCCCCATCCGCAGAAGCCATTCTTGCTCTCAGACGGACTCTGTGCAGCCTCGGACGCTCCCTGGCGGAAGCGTGGGGGTGGGAGGGTCTGCTCCCTCTGCCACCCCGCAGGACGCCCGGGCACCTGAGGTCCTGTGCGGTGAGGGAGCCAGGGGGAGGCAGACCCCTGCCAGCCCCACTGCCGGCTGCCCCTGGTGAGACTCGTGTGGGCAGGAGAGCCACCAGCTGAGGCAGGCCCAGATTGCAGACTTGGGAACGTCGGGACACCGTCGTTGTTTGAAACCACCGAGAGATAAAAGCAGCGGTCAGATCTAAATACGCGGATTAGTAGGAGGGTAGGGGAAGGGAGCGCAGTGACTGGAGTCGGGACAGGGTGGTGTCACCCGCGAGGGAGAGCAGCGGCAGTTCTGCCAGCTTTGCAGCTTACCCTGGGACTGGAGCGGCACAGTCCCCGTCTCCCCCCACCCCTCCTCTCTCTCACACACTCACACGCACGCACACACACGCACACATATGCACACTTACAGACACACACACTGTGGGGAGTAACCCGGACTGGACTGAGTTACTGGAATTAAGACATTCTATGCATCTGCTCTCCCACAATATGGCGCTGGGAGAGAAGAAAACAGCTTCTACACAGCTGCCTCTTGCCAACTTGAGTGCTGACCTCCAGGAGCTGATCCTGCTCCTGATTGGAGGAGAGCAGCGTGCTCGGCGTGTGGGTAGCAGAGTTGGGATTGGTGGAAGAGGACTATAAAGGAGGAGAGAGACAACATGCACCAGGAACATCTATCCGAATAACACCTGTGCAGCCCCCGAGAGAGCCGGCCGGTGGTGTGCCGCTCCCCTGCGGAAGTGGGGAAAGTGGCAGGGGGAACCGCCCTTCCACGGAGGTGGAAGGGACAGTAGCCAACCTGGGAAGAACCAGCAGCAAACCCAGGGAGGGCCGAGCAGACAAAAGAACAACGCAGAGTCCTGTGTCGTTCCTCCGCGAAGAGGGGGAGCGACATAATGGTGCCGTGACTCGGATAGAAAACTTAGGAGGGAAGAAACGGGAAGAAGTGGGAAAATACCGGAGAGAGAGACTAGCGAAGAGCCTAGGGGAAAGCCGGACGAAAAAGGTGCCGGAAGAAGCTATTGAAAGCCTAGGCATAGACTTGGATACGGACTGTGGGAAAGAAGTTAGGATTTAAAGTGAAAGCAAGAAGAAACTTAGACTCAGATACGGACTGCAGCTTGAAAGTGAAAGTGAAATCTATAAGAAACTTAGACTTGGATACGGACTGTGGGGAGAGGCCAGGAGAAATGAGGGAGGAATATTGTTGGAAGAAAACTTAGGGAAACATACCGGGTAGAGAAAAATGTTAGGGAGGATGAAGCCACGAGTGCAGGCCGAGGCGGAGACGTAAGCCAGCTTGGAATTCTTCAAGTCAGCCCGGGGAGCAAGAGGCGAAGATCTGGAACCAGAGGCAGAGACGTGGGCCGCCAGGTTGGAATTCGCCAGGTTAATCCGGGGAACTTGGACTGAATGCTGGTGGTGGCGGAAACGTGAGCTGGGGCTGTGTGACTCGCGGAAGCCGCCGCGTGCAGAGAGAGCACGGGGCGTGAATAGATAGGGAACGTGGGGCTAGTGTGAGGCCGTGGTGTGGGCGCGAAGGGGCGCGGAGACCGCGGAGTGCACGCGCGAAGCCGGGAAGCCGCCGAGAAGCAGCCTCGGGGCAGGTGCCGGGAAGCCGCGAAGATAAGAGAAACAGAAGTTTAGAAGTAAAATGAGAGAAATAGGAATGCTGGTAGATAGAAGTAAAATAGGAGAAATAGGAATGCCCGGAGATAGAGAAACAGAAAAATAAGGCCTCTCCACAACATGGCAATGAGAGAGCTTGGATTCGGTCTGCCTGATTAGTAAGGTGGTGAGCACCTGCGGGCGGCTCGACCAGAGTATGAGCTGCAGGTCACCGAAGATAGGCACGAATCAACACCAATAAGTCTCCCCACAATACGGCAATGAGAAGGCTTGGATTCGGTTTGCCTGATTGTTAGGGCTTGTAAGCACCTGCAGGCAGTTCTAGCAGAGTAGAGCATGCGCTGCAGGGCACCGAACACAGGCACGCATCAGCGCCTAAAAACCTCCTCACAACATGGTGAAGAGAGGACCCGGATTCGGTTTGCCTGATTGATAGGACTTGTAAGCACCTGTGGGCAACTCTAGCAAGCAGAGCAGAGTGTGTGCCGCGGGACACCGAAGACAGGCGCGTATCAACGCCAAAAAATAAAAAGAAAGGGGGATCTGTGGGGAGCAACTCGGACTAGACTGAGTTACTGGAATTAAGACTTATTCTATGCATCTGCTCTCCCACAATATGGCGCTGGGAGAGGAGAAAACAGCTTCTACGCAGCTGCCTCTTGCCAACTTGAGTGCTGACCTCCAGGAGCTGATCCTGCTCCTGATTGGAGGAGAGCAGCGTACTCGGCGTGTGGGTAGCAGAGTTGGGATTGGTGGAAGAGGACTATAAAGGAGGAGAGAGACAACATGCACCAGGAACATCTATCTGAAGGAACACCTGAGCAGCCCCCGAGAGAGCCGGCCGGCGGTGTGCTGCTCCCCTGCGGAAGTGGGGAAAGTGGCAGGGGGAACCGCCCTTCCACGGAGGTGGAAGGGACAGTAGCCAACCCGGGAAGAACCAGCAGCAAACCCGGGGAGGGCCGAGCAGACAAAAGAACAACGCAGAGTCCTGTGTCGTTCCTCCGCGAAGAGGGGGAGCGACACACACGTACACTCACACACTCACATGCACACTTAGACACATGCACACACAGACACACACATGCACACTTACAGACACATGCACACACTTACAGACACACGCATACTTACACATGCACACACGGTGCCTGGGGGCCAGGAGGGTGTGAACTGACGGTGTTACACCATGGGTGTCCTTTGAGAAGGGATAATACAATACAAAAAGAACCAAGAAAGAACCAAGGGGATGTAAACTCAACATTTCACAATAGACAGGAGGAAGGAGGAATTAGTCTGATTTTAATGAACAGAATAAATTCTAAAGTATTCCAAAGGGCTGCGCTGAGTACTTTTAAGTACTGTGCATTTTACCAAGCTCTAAGTGGTGCCTAATAAGTTAAATGAGGGGAGCTAATGAAAGAATCAAGATTCACGAGAGGCCTACGTTGCATAATCATGTGTCATAAAACACAGAGTCCTTTCACATGGTGGAATTAATCGGATGACCCAGAAGTTGAGGGGATGTAGAGTTTTTGTCTGAAAAAGCAGCGCGTCAGGTCAGTGCCTTGTACGTAGTGGGCATTCAACCCCAGCTTTGTGGGGTCAGATGAACTGATTGGCAGACCCCGGCTGCGTCACACCCAGGCCCCGCCTCTGCTTGGAAGGGTGGCCGGGGACTGAGAGGGAGACCCTGGCCTGCCCTGGGCTCCTGTACGGAAGCAGAGAAAGCGAGTCACTGGAAAGCACCTATCGTTTGCCCATCAGCAGCAACAGATGAGCTACTGGAGGCTGCCGCTGAGAACGGACACGTGAGAGGTTCCCCCAGGAAGCTTCCAGCGGAGGGGCTGGGATCCTGAGAGGGGTTTGTGCAGAGGCACGGAGGCCCCCGAAGAACAGCCCCCTTCCAGGGCTGGAGCGAGAGCATCAGGGGCCCTGAGCTCAACCAAGGGGAGAGCGGCCTGGTGCTGCCCCTCAGGTGCCGCGCGGGCCCCGAGCCCGGCTCAGGCGGGCCCAGGCGGTGGCACAGACGCCGAGCCTGCCCGTGGTCCGTCTCCAGACCCTCGCGGGTCTTCATATCAAGATCAGTACTGAAGCAGGAGACTCGGCTCAGGATAGCTGGGGGGATAATTAACAAAGTGAAAGACGATTCGCACCACTGGGAGCCATAAAGGTCGTTTTATGGGTCCATGTAAATGTAATAAAACCCCTGTCTGTGCCACAGTTTAATTTCGCATCAAGAAGGTCCCCACAGATAGCCACGAAGCTGATGGCACTAAAGTTGTGTATGTCTAGGAGAAGCTGGCTCCTCGCCCAAGGCTGTGGTCCCCATGGCGCAGGCAGCCGGGTCCCATTCGGTGTCGGCGCTGTCCAGTGGGGCAGCGTGACTCGGGTCTGTGGTGACGGTGCTGGGCCCAGGGAGCAGAAGGGGTGCTTCCACCTGCAGCACCACGCTCTCCACGAGTGACAGGGGGACAGGCAGAACACGCTGCCTACAGCATGGGCAGCTTTAGTTTTACTGGCAGATGCCCATCTATATCACGGACATAAATGGATCACGTACGTATATACATCACATACAGTGCCTGGGACCAGGTTGGGCTTGGAGCCAGGAGCCAGAACTGAACGCAGGTCTCCCACATGCGTGGCAGGAACCCGGTCCCTTGGGTCGTCTCCACTGCCTCCCAGGGTCTGCGCTGGCAGGAAGCTGGAGTCAGGAGCAGAGCTGGCAGTGTCCCCAGTGCCGTGGTGGATTCGGGCTTCCTATCCGCTGGCCCCTGCAGTATATTTTAACTGCATTAGGGAAATATGTAAGGGGGTCTTCCAAAAGCTCACAGAGAGTGGGTTTTATAAGGAAGAGCTATGCATGGATTTAAAATATTCTGCAACAAAATGAACATTAATTCCATTTCTCATGAGCTTCCTGAAGTCACCTCGTAATTAACATCCCCTATAGCTCACCCATTTATTTTATTTTGTTTAAAGATTTTTTTATTTGAAAGAGTTAACAGAGAGAGGTAGAGACCGAGACAGGCCTTCTATGTGCTGGTCCACTCTCCAGATGGCCGCAATGTCAGTGTCTGGACAATGGCCAGAACCGAGCAGATCTGAAGCCAGGAGCCAGGAGACTCTTCTGGGTCTCCCACATGGGTGCAGGGGCCCAACGGTTTGGGGCATTAGCGAGGAGTTGGATCAGAAGTGGAGCAGTCAGGACTCGAAACTCACGCCCATATGGGTGCCAACACTGCAGGCCTGGGCTCTAACCTGCTGTGCCACAGCACCAGCCCCTTATTTTAGTTTTTAAAGATTTATCTTTGGGGCGGGCGATGTGGCGTAGCAGGTCAAGCTGTCACTTGCAGTGCCGGCGTCTCATATGGGTGCTAGTTCGAGTCCCGAAGCCAGGGGCCAGGAGCTTCTTCCGGGTATCCCATGTGGGTGCAGGGGCTCAAGGACTTGAACTATCCTCTGCTGCTGTCCCAAGCACGTTAGCAGGGAGCTGGATGGGAAGTGGAGCAGCTGGGACTTGAACCAGCACCCGTGTGGGATGGCAGCGCTGCAGGCAGAAGCTCAGCCCACCACGCCACAGTGCCAGCTCCCAGCTCGGGCATTTCAAGTGCACAGTCCAGCAGCTGCTTCTGTCCTGGGAGTTGTGCAGCTGTCACCCCTGCCGGCAGCCGCTCCTCGCCTCTCGCCCCTCCCTGCCAGACCTCCAGTCCATTTCCTGGCTCTGAGGACCTGCTCCCTCTGGACATCCCTGTACCTGACCCATGCACTTGGGCCATCCTCCACTGCACTCCCGGGCCACAGCAGAGAGCTGGCCTGGAAGAGGGGCAACCGGGATATAATCCGGTGCCCCAACCGGGACTAGAACCTGGTGTGCTGGCGCCGCAAGGCGGAGGATTAGCCTAGTGAGCCGCGGCGCCGGCCTGCTTCCATTTTTTTAAATTTACTCACAGATCTTTAGACATCCTGGAAGCCAGTCCTTGGTCAGTTACATGCAAGCAAAGTACTTCCCTCACTTGTCGCTAGTCCTGTCATTTGTCGGCTCCTTTCTGAGCACAAGTTCTTGTAGTTAAATGTGACAATGTTTCTTGTAAGTATATTTTTTTCCTTGTTGAAAAAGTCCTTATTTGCCTTGAGGTCATAATGATATGTTTATTTATTTTCTTCTGAAAGTTTGATAGTTTGGGCTTCCAGATTTCACTCTAACTCTCGCAGGAATTCATTGTATTGTACGATAGGAGTCATTCCATTTTTGTCTTTTCTATTAAGAAAGATTTCTTAAAAAGTAGGTGCGTGTTACCACGGCTCCTTCCCTTATAGTTTTTGCTGGACCTTTTGCACATAAATGGATATTGCATCTCGTCAAACATTTTCTTTCACACCCATTAAGATGGTCATGTGACTTTTCTCCTTTAATTACTTTGGTGAATTTTACTGGTTTTCTGGTGTTAAACTGCTTTGCTTTCTAGGGATAAATCAACCCAGTCACATTGCATTCACCATTCATACGTTACCAGCTTTAGATTGATAATCTTTTGTTTAGAACTCTATATTTAAGTTTCTAATTGAGATTTTCTTCACTTTGTAGTAACTTTGTCAGGTTTCAGGGTCAGTGCTGTGTCTTATAAAATGGGTCCAGGGTTGTCTCCTCTTTATCTGTACTCTGAAATAATTTTTTTTTTTGACAGGCAGAGTGGACAGTGAGAGAGAGAGACAGAGAGAAAGGGCTTCCTTTTTGCCGTTGGTTCACCCTCCAATGGCCGCCGCGGTTGGCGCGCTGCGGCCGGCGCACCGCGCTGATGCGATGGCAGGAGCCAGGTGCTTCTGCTGGTCTCCCATGGGGTGCAGGGTCCAAGCACTTGGGCCATCCTCCACTGCACTCCCGGGCCACAGCAGAGAGCTGGCCTGGAAGAGGGGCAACCGGGACAGAATCCGGCGCCCCGACCGGGACTAGAACCCGGTGTGCCGGTGCTGCAAGGCAGAGGATTAGCCTAGTGAGCCACGGCGCCGGCCCTACTCTGAAATAATTTTTAAAAAGATTTATGTATTTGAGGGCTGGCGCCATGGTTCACTAGGCTAATCCTCCGCCTAGTGGCACCGGCACATCAGGTTCTAGTCCCTGTTGGGGCGCTGGATTCTGTCCCAGTTGCCCCTCTTCCAGGCCAGCTCTCTGCTGTGGCCAGGGAAGGCAGTGGAGGATGGCCCAAGTGCTTGGGCCCTGCACCCCATGGGAGACCAGGAGAAGCACCTGGCTCCTGCCTTTGGATTAGCGCGCTGCGCCGGCCGCAGCGTGCCGGCTGCGCCGGCCATTGGGGGGCTAACCAACAGCAAAAGGAATACCTTTCTCTCTGTCTCTCTCTCTCACTGTCCACTCTGCCTGTCAAATAAATAAATACATAAATAGAAAAGATTTGTGTATTTGAAAGTTAGAGTTACAGAGAGAGAGAGAGATGAGACGGAGAGAGGAGGGAGATCTCTACCTGCTGGTTCACTCCCCAGGTGGCTCCAGGGCTGGGCCAAGCCCGAGCCAGGAGCCAGGAGCTCCATCTGGGTCTCCCATGTGGGTGCAGGGGCCCAGGCCACAAGCAGAGAGCTGGACTGCAAGTGGAGCAGCTGGTTGAGCAACCATTGCTCATGTGGGTGTTAGTGTCACAGGGCAGCTTTAGCCGCTACGCTCTGTACTCTAAAATGATTTACTTCCGTTGAACATATTTTTCCTCAGTTAGTTGGGAGGCTTTGCCGATGCAGGTGTCTAAGCCAGGATTCGTGAGCTCTGAAGGAAGTTACTGAGTCCTGAGTTCTCTCTAACGGTGCTAGGGCTGCTCATGGCTTCTGTTTTCCCTTAATTCAGTTTTGTAGGTTGTATTATCTAGGAATTTGATTGTTTCATCTAAAATTTCAAATTCATTGAAGAAAACGTCCCCTCTGTCTTCTTCGTGTCTGTAATCTGGAACACACACGTGTGTCCTCCCTTTCATTCCGGATACTGGCTGCTTTTTTGCCTTCTCTTTTTGTCTCTTGATGCTATCCTGAAAGTTTGGTTAATTTTGTTAGTCTTAAAAAACGAGCTTTAGGGGTCGGTGTAGTGGGTCAAGCCGCCACCTGCAGTGCCTGTATCCCATATGGGCACCGGTTCGAGTCCTGGCTGCTCCACTTCCCACCTAGCTCTCTGCTGTGGCCTGGGAAAGCAGTAGAAGATGGCCCAAGTGCTTAGACCCCTGAACCCGTGTGGGAGTCCTGGAAGAAGCTCCTGGCTCCTGGCTTCGGATTGGTGTAGCTCCAGCTATTGCAGTCAACAGGGAGTGAACCAGCAAATGGAAGACCCTCCCCCACCTCTCTCCCTCTGCTTTTCTCTCTGTGTAACTCTGACTTTCATATAAATAAATAAACATTTAAAAAAAAAAAACAAGCTTTAGTCTTTGTAGGCCATCTGTGCTGTGTCTTTGTTTTCTGTTTCATCAGTCTTCCCTGACACTGTTGTTTTTTCTTTGGATTATATTACTATTCACATCGTAACTTTTTAAAGGATTTGTTTTATTTATTTGAAAGACAGAGTTACAGAGAGAGAGAATGAGGGACAGGGAGAGATCGTCCATCCACTGGTTCACTCCCCAAATGGCCACAGCAGCCAGGACTGGACCAGGCCAAAACCCAGAGCCAGAAACTTCTTCCAGGTCTCCTATGTGGGTGCACGGGCCCAAGCACTTGGGTCATCTTCTGCTGCCTTCCCAGGTACTTTAGCAGGGAGCTGGATCAGAAGTGGAGCAGCTGGGACTCGAACCAGCACCCATATGGGATGCCCGCGCTGCCAGCCACAGCTTTAACTCACTACGGCACAGCACTGGCCCCTTGGTAGAACTTCTTGACATGGGTGTTTTGGTCATTATTTTTCAGAAGTTCTTCTTTTCTATAGAAATAGAATGATTTTTTAAGATTTATTTCATTATTTATTTGAAAGTTAGAGTTACACAGAGAGAGGAGAGGTAAAGAGAGAGAGAGGAGAGGCAAAGAGAGAGAGAGAGAGAGAGGTCTTCCATCCACTGGTTCACTCCCCAGTTGGCCACAACGACCGGAGCTGAGCCGATCTGAAGCCAGGAGCCAGCAGCTTCCTCCGAACTTGCGTGTGGGTGCAGTCGTGGCCCATCCTCCACTGCTCTCCCAGCCACGGCAGAGAGCTGGATCAGAAGTGGAGCAGCCGGGACTTGAACCAGCGCCCATATGGGATGCTGGCACTACAGGTAGCAGCTTTACCTGCTACACCACAGTGCCAGCCCCAGAAACAGAATGATTTAGACTTCAAGATTTCTCAAAGCGTTTGTTTTGGATCCACCCCTTACACTTTAAAAACAGCTTTGTTGAGCTGTAATTGACACATCATGCAACTCACCCATTAAAATGTGCATTGGGACGAGCTTCTAGCCCAGCTGGAAGATACAGCTTAAGATGGATTAACACCGGGCTCGGACTCCTGACTCCCCTTCCTGCTGATGCTACGTGGGCGGCAGCCGCGATGGCTCAAGTAACTGCGTTCCTGCCCCCGCCCCGTGTGGGAGACCTGGATGGCATTTCCTGCCCCAGGGTTTGAGCCCAGCCTGGCCTCAGCTCTTGTAGGCGTTTGGGGATGAACCAGCAGGTGGGAGCTCTTGCTGTATCTTAAATTAACTAACTAACTAAACACACTATTTAATTGCTGAGACGTATTACACTATTAATGTTTAAAGTTGTGCTAAAACTTAAATGCTATAGTTAGCGATTTAAACTGTTTTTGTGCATACACTTCGGTGGTGAATTCATCATGTGCCGTGCACAGGCGTCACCTGTCGTCCCCCAGAGTTCCAGCCTCCGGAGCAGCTCTGTGACAGGCGCAGGAATGCCGCCTCCCCCTGCTCCGCCGGGGCCGCCTCTGGCCTCCTTGCTGGTGCTGAGCCTTCAGGGGAGTGGATTATACAAAGTCGACCTCTGAATGGGCTGCTGCGCTTGGGGGTCGGTTCCAGCTCCCTCCTGTGCAGCCGCACATCAGAGCTCCGCCGCTTCTTGCGTTTGATCCAGTCCATCCTACGGGTGCACTGCGTTCTGTTTCCTGTTCAACACTTGGGCTGCTTCCGCCTTTTGGCTGCTCTGACTGCGGGCATACAAGTGTCTGACTTAAGGGGGAAACGCAGACTTTCAGTGCTGAACGGCAGTGGCTGGGCGTGTCAGCATTCCGAAGGCGCCTTTTGTAAGCGCGAGACACCTGAACGTTTTGCTGTTCTCAGCATCTTTACCCGGGACAGTTAATGTTTATGTTATTTATAGGCGGTTATAAGCAGTTGTAACTGCTGATGTTTTTGGATTTGTTGACATTATTTTGCTTTTTCTATAGATCCTATCTATTCTGTGTTTCTTTTTCCTTCCTTTTCCCCCATCATCCTATTATTTTTTTGAATACTTTCTCTGTTATGCATCATTTTTTTGCTGGTTATCCTTAAATTATAATAATCATATATATTATATATTTTATTTTTTAATTTTTAAAAAGATTTATTTATTTGAAAGTCATAGTTACAGAGAGAGAGAGAGAGATATGTGTCTCCCATCTGCTGGTTCACTCCCCAGTTGGCTGCAACGGTCGGAGTTACACTGATCCTAAGCCAGGAGCCAGGAGCTTCATCCATGTCTCCCATGCGGGTACAGGGCCATCTTCTACTGCTTTCCCCGGCCACAGCAGAGAACTGGATCAGAAGTGGAACAGCTGGGACTTGAACCAGCTCCCACATGGGATGCTGGCACTGCAGGCAGTGGCCTTACCTATTATGCACCCACTGGCTCATTATTATTATTATTAATATTTTTTACTGAAAAATATATGTTCTTAGAAAACTTTATTTTTAAGTTTTTAAAAATTATTGTAAATGTTTATTTTTAGAACACATTTTTTTAAAATAAAATATTTATTTGAAAGGCAAGAGTGACAGAAAGAGGGGGTGAGACAACAAGAGAGAGATTTTTCATCCTCTGGTACACTCCCCAAATGGCGGCAATGTGAAGCCAGGAGCCTGGAACTCCGTCTGGGTCTCTCGAGGTGGGTGGCAGGGACCCCAGTACTGGGCAGCCCTCGGCTGCCTTCCCAGGTGCATTACCAGAGAGCTTGATGGGAAGTGGAGCAGGCAGGACCCAAACTACAGGTGTCACAGGCAGCAACTGAGCCTGCTGTGCCCAGGGGCCGCCCCTCTTAGAACACTTGAACTCCGCCAGTTCTCTACCCGGGATTCAATTTAAGAGCTTTGTCATGCACTTAATTTTAAGATAGAAACACTGTGAAACAACTGTGAATGGTTATGAGGAGGGTAAATGAAATTAAAGTGTCAACATTGAAGACATTTTTAGCCTGGGGCAAGTATTAGGACACAATGGGTTAAGCTGCCCCCTATAATGCTGGCATTCCCTATGGGTGCTGGTTTGAGTCCTGGCTGCTCCACTTCTGACCCAGCTCCCTGCTAATGCACCAGTGATAACAGTGGAGGACGGCCAGGTGCTTGGGCCCTGCTATCCATGTGAGGGACCCAGAAGATGCAGGCCACATGGTTCAGCCTGGCCTAATCTGGGCTGTTGTGGCCATCTGGGGAGTAAGCCAGTGAGTGGAAGATTCTCTCTCTCTCTCTCTCTCTCTGTAACTCTGCCTTTCAAATAAACAAATCTTTTAAAATTTTTCCCCAGAAAAGGACATTATTCACCATAATGGCTACATGTGATGTTTTATGGTCAGTTGTTTTGATTTATCCACATACTCACCATTTTTGAATTCTCCATTTTACTTCACATCTCCTGAGTGTAAGTACTTGTAGAACGCCGTGTGAGTGTGCGGGTGTGGGTGTGTGCTTCGAAATATCAGTGTGCCAAGAAAACCAGTCACTGTCGCTTCGCACTTCTGCACCCAGTGCAAGTATCTTCTAAGGGTCAGCACAGGGTGGAGGCCCCTCAGACTAAGCGCTGGGAGTGCTGGGGCAGGTGCTCCTCCGGGCCTGCGCCCAGGCTCTCGCCACTGTCGCCTGGGACCCGGCAGCTCTCGGTTTTCCTCCCGCCCCTGCCGAAGGGAGCTGCTGCATCCCCGGCTGCTTTCCGGAGCTTTGCCTGTTTGTGTCTGATCTCCTGGGTCTGTCCTTGGCTCGCTGCTCCCTTCTCCTGCAGCTCTTCGATGCTTCTGGGAGTGTTGCCAGCAGGTGACTTGGTCTCTGCCAGGACACCAGGCCCGAGACGTCACGATTAGAATGGGCCTTGCTGCTCTCCCAGTGCAACGACATACAGTCCTCTGCCTCGTTGAAAACACAACTTTTGAGCCCTTTGAGGTCCACAGCAAAACTGAGGGGAGGGCGGAGACTTCCCGTGGCCCTCCTGCCCTCACTTGCACAGCCCCGCCCACCAGGGGCACCCACCCTGGCGCATTGCTGTCACCCAAAGTCCATGCTTTGAGGGGAGGGCGGAGACTTCCTGTGGCCCTCCTGTCCTCACGTGCACAGCCCCGCCCACCAGGGGGCACCCACCCTGGCGCATCGCTGTCACCCAGAGTCCGCAGTTTGCGTCAGGGCGGGCTCTTGGCGTTTGAGTACGTGTCCTCCTGTGATGACTGTGCCCGTCGGAGTCCCCAGCGTCACTCTGACTGCTCTGAGAACCTCTGCACTGCACTGTCTGTCCCTCCTGCCATCGGCCGGTGCCGGCAGCCGGTGATGCGCGCCCTGTCCCCACAGCCCCACGGTTTTACCTTCTCCAGAACGTCGTCTGGCGTAGCCAAGATGCAGTCTCTTCCGATCGGCTTCTTCACTTAGTGATGTGAGGGTACTTAAAAAAGCCTTGGAAAAGTTAGATTAAAAAGCAAGTTTCGGGGCAGGTGTTTGGCTCAGCGGTTAAGACGGGATGCCTGCATTCCGTATCCGAGTGCCTGAGTTCGAGTCCCAGCTCTGCTCTTGAGTTCAGCTCGTGCTAATGCCAGCCCTGGGAGGCAGCAGGTGATGGCTCAAGCAGTTGAGTCTCTGCCGTCTGCGTGGACTGAATTCTCAGCTCCTGCCTTTGGCCGGGCCCAGCTCTGGCTGCTGTGGGTATTTGGGGAGTGAACTGGAGGACAGGAGACCTCCCAGTCTGTCTTTGACTCTCTCTGTCTTTGACTCTCTCTGTCTGTATCTCTGCCTTTAAAATGAATAAAAACAAGGCCGGCGCCGTGGCTCACTAGGCTAATCCTCCACCTAGCAGCACCGGCACACCACGTTCTAGTCCCAGTTGGGGCACCGGATTCTGTCCCGGTTGCCCCTCTTCCAGGCCAGCTCTCTGCTGTGATCTGGGAAGGCAGTGGAGGATGGCCCAAGTGCTTGGGCCCTGCACCTACATGGGAGACCAGGAGAAGTACCTGGCTCCTGGCTTCAGATCAGCGCGGTGTGCTGGCCGCAGCGCGCCAGCCTTGGCGGCCATTGGAGGGTGAACCAATGGCAAAAGGAAGACCTTTCTCTCTGTCTCTCTCTCTCACTATCCACTCTGCCTGTCAAATAAATAAATAAATAAATAAAAATAAAATGAATAAAAACAGAGCTCGCATTGTGGCATGGTGGGTTAAGCAGCTGCCTGCAGTGCTGGCATCCCTTATGGGCTCCGATTCAAGGCCCTGCTGCTCCAATTTGATCCAGCTTATTGCTAAAGTGCTTGGGAAATCAGCAGGAGATGGCCCGAGTACTTGGGCCCCTGCACCCATGTGGGAGACCTGGATGAAGCTCCTGGCTCTTGGCTTCAGCCTGGCCCAGTCATGGCTGTTGTAGCCATTTGAGAGGTGAACCAACAGTCGAAAGATCTCCCTTGTCTTTCTGCAACTCTGGCTTTCAAATAAATAATCTTAAATAAGTAAACATAAAAACAAAAATAAGAGGTTTGAAAATGCCTCTTTTAAAAAGATAGGTTTTGGCTGGCGCCGCGGCTCACTGCCTGCGGCACTGGCACTCTGGGTTGTCCGGTCGGGGCACCGGATTCTGTCCCGGTTGCCCCTCTTCCAGGCCAGCTCTCTGCTGTGGCCAGGGAAGGCAGTGGAGAATGGCCCAGGTGCTTGGGCCCTGCACCCCATGGGAGACCAGGAGAAGCACCTGGCTCCTGCCATCACATCAGCGCGGTGCGCCGCAGTGCGCCAGCCGCAGCGGCCACTGGAGGGTGAACCAACAGAAGGAAGACCTTTCTCTCTGTCTCTATCTCTCTCACTGTCCAATCTGCCTGTCAAAAAAAAAAAAAAAAGGTTTATTTTGTTAGAAAACTTTTTGAAATCCATGTATAGTTTTCCCTTTTTCTTTGTTTTTTAAAGATTTGTGTATTTGAAAGTCGGAGTTACAGAGAGGGAGAGAGAGACAGAAAACGATCTTCCAATGGCTGGATCACTCCCTAAATGGTACAGTGGCTGAAGCTGGGCCAGGCTGAAGTCATGAACCTGGAACTCCACGCAGGTCTCCCATGTGGGTGCTGGGGCACAAGCACGTGGGCCATCTCCCCTTGCTTCTCCACGTGCATCAGCAGGGAGCTGGATAGGAAGCGGAGCAGCTGGGACTCGACCCGATGCTTATATGGGATGTCAGTGTCAGATGGTGGCCCAATCCACTGCCCACAACACTGGATTCACATAGTTTTTTCATAATATGCATTTCCCGTAAGCTCGTTGAAGACCTTTAAATGGATTTAAGGTTCCTCCATGACTTCTCATGGCGTAACAGCTCATGTCTTTCCAACATTCCTGTTGGCAGATATGAATAAAGCTGCTGTTTGTGTATCCCATGTGTAGGTTTAGGAGTGGGTGCACGTTTTCAGCTTCTCTATGCAAAATTACTAAGGGATGCAGATGCTGGATTATCTGGTAAAAATAGGTTTATTTTTGTAAGAAATCATTGAATTGTCTTCCACAGTCACAAAACAGTGTGGCTGAGGGTCCCCACTGCTACACATCCTCACCAGTACTTGGGTTGTCAGTAGTGTAGGTTTTGGATGTTCTAATAGATACATAGTGGCGTCTCACGTAATTTATATTTTCCTAGAGGCATATGATGTGGATTGTGATCATTGCTTCTTGGTGAGGTGTCTGTTGAGGTCCTTGGCTCAGTTTTTAGTTGAGTTGTTTGTTTTATTATTATTCAGTTTGAAGAGTTCTTTGTATGTTTGAGGTAATAGTGCATATCAGATATGTCTTTTGGAAATATTTCCTCCCAGTCTGTGGCTTGTCTTCTTCTCTTGACTGTGTGTTTTGCAGAGAATTACATAATTTGAGTGAAGTCCAGCTTTGTGAGTTCTTTCGTTCATGGGTTGTGCCTTTGGTGGTGTTTCTAAGAAGTCATCACCAAACCCGAAGTCATCTAGGGTTTTCTATGTTATCTTCCAAAAGTTTACACTGTCACAGTTTATGCTTGGTCATATGTGGGTGATCCATTTTGAATAGTTTTTTAAAGATTTATTTATTTATTTATTTGAAAGGCAGTTACAGAGGCAGAGAGAGAGAGAGAGAGAGAGAGGTCTTCCATCCACTGGTTCACCCCCCGAATGGCTGCATTGGCCGGAGCTGGGTTGATCTGAAGCCGGGGGCCTGGAGCTTCTTCTAAGTTTCCCACGTGGGTGCTGGAGCCCAAGGACTTTGGCCAGCTTCTGCTGCTTTCCCAGGCCATAGCAGAGAGAAGGATCGTAAGTGGAGCAGCCAGGACACAAACTGACGCCCATGTGGGAGGCCGGCACTGCAGGCGGCGGCTCTACCCGCTGTGCCACAGCACCGGCCCCTAGCAATGTCTTCACTACTGTGTCACATACCTGCCTGGTATGTGTTTTTATTCCCCAGTTCCACTTGTTCATTGCTGCTGTACAGGAAAGCAATCGAGTGGTGTTTATAACCGTGTGTACTGCAACCTTTGTGAACTTGCTGAGTCCTTCTTGGTGTTTTGTTGTTGATTCTTTTGAATTTTCTACATGGACAGTCATGTCATCTGCCGACAGAGACAGTTTTATTTCTTCCTTCCCAATCTGTGTACCTTTTATTCTCATTGCTTGCCCCGTAGCGTTAGCTGATCCAGGATGTGTGGAAGAGTAGTAAGGAGATGAGCAGTGGCGCCTTGTTCCTGAACTTGGTGGGAGGGCTTTGTGCCTTTGTCAGACGCTTCTTCCGCATCTATGATCACGATCGCCTGGTCCTCAGGTGTAGCCTGGGGATGTGAAGGAATTACAGTAACACTTTAAAATGTTGAACCAGCCTGTTGTATCTGGGGTAAATCCCACTTGGCCATGGTACAGGATTCTTATTTATACATCATTGGATTCTGTCTGCTAGCATTTTGTTGAGGATTCTTGCATCTGTGTTCATGAGATGTATAGTTGCCTTATAAAATCTTGGTCTGGTTTTGGTTTTAGAGGAACAGCGGCCTCACGGGATGAGTTGGGAGGTATTTTCTTTGCTTCTAGACTGCGAAAGGTTCTGTAGGGAATTGGTACGAGATGTTTCGTAAAGGCGTGGCAGAGGCACCAGCGACCCTGTCTGGGCCTCATGCTTTCTGTTTTGGAATGTTATTCATGTCGATTTAATTTTTAAGCAGAGGCCTGTGTTGGTTGTCCACTTCTTCCTGTGTGGGTTTTGGCAGATTGGATCTTCCAGGGAGGTGGTCCATTTCGTCTGTGTTATCAAATATTCTGGCACAAGTTGGTCATAGTATTTTTTTTTAAAAAGATGTTATTTATTTATTTGAGAAGCAGAGTAACAGACATTACAGAGTTCCATCCGCTGGTTCACTCCCCAAATGGCCACAGTGGCCGAAGCTGGGCTGATCCGAAGTCAGGAGCCAGGAGCTTCTTCCAGGTCCCCCACGTGGGTGCAGGGGCCCAAGCACTTGGGCCATCCTCCACTGCTTTCCAGGCCTCAGCAGAGAGCTGGATCAGAAGTGGAGCAACTGGGACATGACCCAGCGCCCATATGGGATGCTGGCGCCTCAGGTGGAGGCTTAACCTACCATGCCATGGCACAGGTCCTGGTCATAGTATTTCTTGATTATTCTTTTAATGTCCATGAGTCTTGAGCATTATCTGCTTAGCTTATACTTTTTAAAGAAAAGAAATCTGTCCAAAGAGCGTTATGTGTTAAGTATGCGGTCAAAGCAAGATTGAAGATAGAGGAGGAACATGTATGTTTGGAAACTTCCTGTGAGGCTTCATGTGGCTGACACGCATGGCATCACTGAACAGGGATTATTGTTCCTCATCTCCAGGAGAGGAAGCAGGAAGATTTATTTATTTATTTATTTATTTTTGACAGGCAGAGTGGACAGTGAGAGAGAGAGACAGAGAGAGAGGTCTTCCTTTTTGCCGTTGGTTCACCCTCCAATGGCCACCAAGGCTGGCGCTCTGCGGCCGGCACATCGTGCTGATCCGAAGCCAGGAACCAGGTACTTCTCCTGGTCTCCCATGGGGTGCAGGGCCCAAGCACTTGGGCCATCCTCCACTGCACTCCCTGGCCACAGCAGAGAGCTGGCCTGGAAGAGGGGCAACCGGGACAGAATCCGGCGCCCTGACCAGGACTAGAACCCGGTGTGCCGGCGCCGCAAGGCGGAGGATTAGCCTAGTGAGCCGCGGCGCCGGCCAGGAAGATTTAATAACTGGTCCAAGACCAAGTGCCAAGGACAGGTACAACCACAAACCAAGCACTTACGTGACCTGAAGCGGCTGGTATCTGCCAGGAGAAGGGAGGGAACCCAGGACTCGTGGGACCCTGGCCGCGTGCGAGGGTGCCACTACTGACCGAGTGTCTGGGCGGTTTGCCCAGTGGGTCTCTGGTGGAGCAGGGACGCCAGATAACCAGAGCGGGATGAGACTCCTCCAGCCGCTGCGCCCCCGTCAGTCTGGGACCGGCATCTGTCACGTTTCCTGCAGAGGAGAGGCTCTCAACGGTGTAGGTTGCTCTGTCTGGACTGGTGCTGTGGCCTGCGGGTTTCTTCCTCAGTGCCCGCAGGTGGGTCATGTGCACCTGTTCATCTGAGCCGTCAGCGCTTATACTCTGGCCGCCAGGCTGAGGACCACATCCCCGACTGAGAGGCCCCTCCTGGTAGGCAGCCTCCTTGTGGGACTTCCTGCTTGGTGGATAAGCAACTTAAAGGAGCGGTTGGCATTTCCCACCCCTTGTTAAGGTTTGATCTCTCACGTCTGATGGCACCGTCTGCCCTCGGCGTGCGGCGCCGGGTTTGGAATTCCGGCAACCACTCCCGCCCGTGGTTGGGGAGACAGCACCACCACAGGAGCAGGTGTTGCCTGGGCTCCCCGGACGTCCGCCCTTCCTGGAGCAGCACGGCCACACCGATGCTTCCCGCCAGCTCTTTATGCAGTTTGGAGTTTGTACACAGCAGGGCCACACTCGCCCTGGGAGAAGCCCGCCTCCCTCGCCCAGCGCCCTCTCTCCAGAGATCGGCTTCTTCCCCCAAGTCCCTAGAGTTTACTAATTCCAGCTGCCTCCCCGAGCCCCCACCGCCAGCGTGGGGGCCGAGTGCCGCGTGCATTTACACATCTTTTGTTTTTTCTTTTACTGCGCTAACTCCTTTGTGCCGGGAGAGTAGCCATGTTCTCTGTTCGCGTAGCTAGTGTGGTGAAAACTGGCGTCTCAAAAGGCACACACCTGTGTATGGGCTACAGTTCTGCTCTCTGTCATTCAGATTGGCAAGAAGATATTTACTCAGGTCTGAGGTTCTCTATATGATGAGCAAGAAACAAAACTAGATGAATTCATCGAACAATTAGTTAGAAGAGAAGAGATGGTGGAGCAACAGGACGGCACAGATGGTAGCTCTTTGGGTTTTTCTCCCTGTTCTCTAACTGAGCAGTTTGCTCAAAGCTCTCCTGTTCTGCAAGCCAGCAAATGCCACAGTAACAATGCTACAGCAGCACTCGTGCACAGAACCTGCACGCGGGTTGATACCACGGTCCCCAGTGCCTGCTTTGCCAGAGCTGCCTGTGGGGAGCAACCCGGACTAGACTAAGTTACTGGAATTAGGACTTATTCTATGCATCTGCTCTCCCACAATATGGCGCTGAGAAGGGAGAAACAGCTTCTACACAGCTGCCTCCAGTTCAACCAATAAACAGCAGGACCTGCTCCTGATTGGAGGAGAGCAGCGTACTCGGCGTGTGGGTAGCAGAGTTGGGATTGGTGGAAGAGGACTATAAAGGAGGAGAGAGACAACATGCACCAGGAACATCTATCTGAAGGAACACCTGTGCAGCCCCCGAGAGAGCCGGCCGGCGGTGTGCTGCTCCCCCGCGGAAGTGGGGAATGTGGCAGGGGGAACCGCCCTTCCACGGAGGTGGAAGGGTCGGTAGCCAACCCGGGAAGAACCAGCAGCAAACCCGGGGAGGGCCGAGCAGACGAAAGAACAGCGCAGGGTCCTGTGTCGTTCCTCCATGAAGACGGGGAGCGACAGCTGCCGTGTCGCAGGGTGATGGTTCTGGCCTGAGGAGAGACCTGGGTGGATGTTCCAGGGAGACAGGCAGGGCAGGGCAGTTGCTGGCTCTGGGAGGCCCGGGACGGCCTGCCAGACCAACTAGCAGCTTGAGGGTGTATTTTGAAGGCTTGCAGCTGAGGCTGTGTCCCAGGGAAGTGACCACACAGCTGCTGTGTCTGAGACCTGGGCCAGTCCCCAGGCCAAACCTCGAGTCTGTGTGAAAACACTGTGGCTTTGTGCAAGTGCTGGAGCTCCTTGGGGCTCCCAGGCCTCGCCTTTGTTCAGGACGCGCCAGCCCCGAGAGGGACGCAGGGCGGTCCCATCTGGCCCCTGGCCGCCTGTTTGTGGAACAGACAGACATCACACGTTGATACAAGAAGACAGGAGAATTCTGAACGTGAATGTACCTCCCAACGGTTTGAAAATACACAAAACCAAAGCTGACAGTCCGGAAAGAGAAGGAAACGTCTCCCTGCTTACGGCAGGACGCGGCAGCACCACTCTTGGTAACAGAGAGAAGCCAAAGGCCGAGGTGCACCGAGGTTGCAGATTTGACCGATGCAGTCACAGAGCTGGGTCTGAGTGGTGCTCATGGAATACCAACAGAACACGCTTTGCCAGTGCACACGAGCCTTACACAGGAACACATTTAAAACAATCAAAGCTGCATGAGTAAGTTCTCTTGCTGTGCTAGAATGAAATTAGAAATCAACATAGAAAGTTACCTGGAAAATCCCCAAATAACAGACTTCTAAGTGACCCATGGTTCAAACAGGGCGTTTCGAGGGAAATTAGAGACTATATTGGCCTAAGTGAAAATAAAACATAGAAACATTTGTGGATGCAGCTGTGGTCAGAAGGAAATCTGTGATTAAATGCTCCCGTGACGGGGCTGGTGGTGTTGCACAGTGGGCTAAGCTGCCTGCTGCGTGCGATGCCAGCACCCCACAGCCAAGTGCAGGTTCGAGTCCTGGCTGCTCGGCTGCTGTTCCAGCTCCCTGCTAAGGCAGCTGGGAAAGCCACAGAAGGTGGCCCCAGCGCTTGGGGTCTGTCTTCCACAGGGGAGACCTGGATGAAGCTCCTGGCTCCTGGGCTTGGCCTGGCTCAGCTCCAGCATGTGGCCATTTGGGGAGTGAACCAGCAGGTGGAAGATCGATCTCTCTCTCTCTCTCTCCCCCCGCTCCGCTCTGTCGCTCTGCCTTTCAAATAAACAAAATAAATCCTTTTTAAAAAATGCTCATATTAGAAAAGAGAAAAGGTTCCAAATCAATCTGCTTCCCACCTTAAGTAAAACACATTAAACCTACAGGAAGCATTAAGAGAAAAGCTCTTAGAAGTAAGAAATGAGTCTAGCAAGATCACAGGATATAAAGCCAATGTATACTGATAAGAGTAGAAGTCAGTGAAGTCGAAAACAGAGGGGGCCAGCGCCATGGCTCACTAGGCTAATCCTCTGCCTTGCGGCACCGGTCGGGGTGCCGGATTCTGTCCCGGTTGCCCCTCTTCCAGGCCAGCACTCTGCTGTGGCCCGGGAGTGCAGTGGAGGATGGCCCAAGTGCTTGGGCCCTGCACCCGCATGGGAGACCAGGAGAAGCACCTGGCTCCTGCCTTCGGATCAGCACAGTGCGCCGGCTGCAGCGGCCATTGGAGGGTGAACCAACGGCAAAGGAAGACCTTTCTCTCTGTCTCTCTCTCACTGTCCACTCTGCCTGTCAAAAAAAAAAAAAAAAAAAAAAAAAAAAAAAGAGTAGAAGTCAGTGAAGTTGAAAACAGAGGGGGAAAAACACACAGTAGAACAAAACCAAAGGCACCAAAAACTGGCTCTTTAAATTAGTCCGTAAAATTGATAAACTTCTGGCCGGCGCCGCGGCTCACTAGGCTAATCCTCCGCCTTGCAGCGCCGGCACACTGGGTTCTAGTCCCGGTCGGGGCGCCGGATCCTGTCCCAGTTGCCCCTCTTCCAGGCCAGCTCTCTGCTGTGGCCAGGGAGTGCAGTGGAGGATGGCCCAAGTGCTTGGGCCCTGCACCCCATGGGAGACCAGGAGAAGCACCTGGCTCCTGGCTCCTGCCATCAGATCAGCGCAGCGCCCTGGCCGCGGCGGCCATTGGAGGGTGAACCAACGGCAAAGGAAGACCTTTCTCTCTGTCTCTCTCTCTCACTGTCCACTCTGCCTGTCAAAAAAAAAAAAAAAATTGATAAACTTCTAGCCCAGCTAATCAAGAATGAAAACAGAACAGACATTGAAAATAGGCAATTAAAACAATGCTGTGTCTATACAATGGTGTTTTATTCAGGCCTAAAAACGAAGTATTGCTGCGTGCTACAACGTGCATGGACCTTGGAAACACTGGGTTCAGTGAGTGAGGCAGACACAACGGGTCACTTCTTGTATGGCCCCGTCACGTCACACATGGGACAGATGAATCCACAGGACAGGGTCTCCTGTCTGTACGGGGTTTCCTTTCTGGTATGATGTGGATGTCTTGAAACCAGGTAGAGACGATGATTGCATAACTTGGTGGGTGTGTGAAATGCCACAGAATTGTATACTTCACTATTTTTTGTTTTATTTATTTAAAGGCAGAGTTAGAGAGGAGAAGAGAGAGAGCGAGTGAGCGAGAGAGAGCTTTCACCCACTGATTCACTCCACAGATGGCCACAGTGGCTGAGGCTGGGCCAGGCTGAGGCCAGGAGCCAGGAGTTTCATCTGGGTCTTCCGCGTGGGTTCAGAGGTAAGTAGCCAGCATCCCATATGGGCACCCATTCAAGTCCTGGCTGTGCCACTTTCAATCCAGCTCCCTGCTGATGTGCCTGGGAAAGCAGTGGAGGATGGCCCAAGTCCTTGGGCCCCTGCTACCCACATGGAAGACCCAAATGACATCCTTGGGTGCACGCCCAAGTGAGTCCCAGATGGAGTTCCAGGGTCCTACTTCAGCCTGGCCCAGCCCCAGGCTTTGTGGGGGATTTGGGGGGTGAACCAGTGGATGGAAGATCCCTCTCTAATTCTGCCTCCTAAGTAAAATAAATACATTTTTTTAAAAAATTAAGAAAGCTACAGAACAATGTCCCTCAACAACATTAGGAAGTAAAATATAGGAATATATAAAAAGGATAATACATCATGGCCAAGTGATGACTGCTGAAGGAGTGCAAGTCTGATTCAATAACTTGAAAATCAATACATGCAATTCACCATAATAACAGAATAAAGTAAAAAATCACAAGATCATCTCAACAGATGCAGAAAAAGAAGTTGGTGAAACTCAACGTCCATTTGTGATCAAAACTCTCCAGACACTAGGAGTGAGAAGGTCGTTAATGTGGTAAAGAACACCAGGATATGCACAGCTGGCGTCTGACTTAATTGTGAGGAAATGGCTGTAAATCTAAGAAAATACGTGCAGGACTGTATGCTGAGAAGTGTACCACACGGGTGAGACAAGTCAAAGGATTTAAATAAACGGCTACATGCATACACACACGTGTGTTCATTAATCGTAGGACCCAGTGTTGTCAAGATGTCAGTTCTCAGAGTCCCAGAAGGAATTCTGTAGATGTCAACGAGATGACGTCTGGGATGTGTCTGAGAACAACAGGACCAGTGCTACACGATGTCAAGGCTTCCTAGAGAACAGCGGTATTCAAGACTGCGGTTGATCATTCTCTTCACTTAACAAACGCTTCTATGTGGATAAGCAGCAGTTTGTGTTAGAACACTCGTTAGTTCTCTGAAAAATAACTATTAAACAGCATCAGTTGTACAAAAATTAGATGGTTTTTGCCTTCTTGAATAAAGATGATAATGATAGTTATTTATTATTTGTGATATATGTCAGACATGTTAAATCATTTTTTTAAAAGATTTTATTTATTTATTTGAGAAGTAGAGTTACAGACAGTGAAAAGGAGAGGCAGCGAGAAAGGTCTTCCCTCCATTGGCTCATTCCCCAAATGGCCGCAATGGCTGGAGCTGCGCTGATCTGAAGCCAGGAGCCAGGAGCCTCCTCCTGGTGTCCTGTGTGGGTGCAGGGCCCAAGCACCTTGGCCATCCTCTACTGCCTTCCCAGGCCACAGCAGAGAGCTGGATTGGAAGAGGAGCAGCTGGGACTAGAACCGGTGCCCGCATGGGATGCCAGCACCGCAGGTGGCCAGCCCCTATGCTAAATCATTTTAAAAACATTGTCAGATTATTTTCACAACTGCCAACTCTGTGTGGTAGATATTGTATTTTTGAAGATGCATTTATTTATTTGGAAGTTAGAGCAACAGAGAGAGGGAGAGATCTTCCATTTGCTGGTTCACTCCCCATGCCAACAACAGCCAGAGCTGGGCCTGACTGGAGCCAGGAGCCAAGAACTCCATCTTGGAGTTGTGGCACAGTGGGTTCAGCCACTGTTACAGTGCCAACATTGGTCCCAGCCGCTCCACTTCTGATCCAGCTTCCTGCTAATATGCCTGGAAGATCAGCGGAAGATGGCTTGAGTGCGTGGGCCCCTGCTCCCTTGTGAATGGAGTTACAGGTGCCTGGCTTCAGGCAGGCCTAGCCGTGGTAGTTGCAGCTATTTGGGGCAGGGGGTGAACCAATGGGATAGAAGATGTCTCTCTCTCTTCCTCTCTCTCTCTCTTCTGTAACTCAGCCTTTCAAATAAACAAATAAATTTTTAAAATAAAGTCCATCCTGATCTCCTACATGGGTGCAGGGGCCCGAGCACTTGGGCCATATCTGCTGCTTTCCCAGGCACACGAGTAGGAAGCTGAATTGGAAGCAGAGACTTGAACCAGCACTCTGACATGGGAGCCTGGCCTTATGAGAAATATGAGCAACGGCTTAACCAGCTGTGCCACAATGCCAGCCCAACCTTTTTAAAAAAGCTTTCTTTATCTATTTGAAAGGCAGCATGACAGGGAGATGGGGAAAGTCAAAGAGAGATCTTCTATCTGTGGGTTCACAGCCCAGATGCTCACAATAAACAGGTCTGGGCCAGGCCTAAGCCAGGAGCCCAGATCTCCATCTGAGGCAGATGTGAGTGGCAGGAGCCCATGAACTTGGCCAGTTCCCGCTGCTCTCTCAGGCACAGTAGCAGGAAACTGGATCAGAACAGCGTAGTAGCCGGGACGACAGCCAGGCTCTCTGGTATGGGAAGTCAGTACCCCGGGCTGTGTCTTAACTGACCGCGCCTCCACGCCGGCCTCTGTGTGACAGACTTCTTATTCCTGCTTTAGAGAGGAGTCTCGGAGAAAGTTAATAAGTTGCTCAAGGTTACCCAGTTAGGCAGTGAGGTTTGAGGAGAGGTCCAGCTGGGACCCAGATCTGTGCTTTTAATCATTTCAGGAATGTCGTCACATGGCTGAATTCCAAAACACAAGCACTGACACAACCGAGTTAAAATTTTTAAAAACGAACCATTGATTGTTGGTTGCTTAGTGTCGTGTGGGCTGCTGGCTGTTGGACTGAATTCACCCCAGGGTCTTTGTCGAATTCTTCTCCGACTTCTTAATACATCTACAAAATCCCAAGAGAGTTGGTCAGTCCTAAAGTTTCCAAATGACTTTACACTCAGGGAATTCTTACAGCCTCAGTTATAGAGTAGATGGTGATCACATCCTCACATACGTGTGCAAAGAATACAGTAGTAGAGAAGAGAAATAATTATGGTAATAATGATAATAATAATACAATAATTAAATATTAGGGTAGTAATGTTGGAATTGGAAGTTATTGAAGTTGAAATGTACAAGTTGGAATGAAATTTCTCTCCTCAATTAAGAAGTAATGTCTTTCTATTACCTTAAAAGATTAGAGGAAAAGTCATTTCACCGAGATCTCCTGCCCCTCGGCAACCTGATGAGCAGAATCCAGGACGCTCTCACGGACGACAGCTCGAACTATTTATTCGTTTGTTTTCCTCCTCACTCAGGGTGAATTTTCTGGATCTTAACTAGTTTACCAAATGGACAAGCTGTTGGGAGATGAATTCCAATTCTAGAATTTATATCCCTGGGCCCTGCGGTGCAGTCTTCAGCGTGTTCTTTCTTGGCTTAGCAGTCCATCGTCCCCAGTCCTCGCAGAACCCTCATCTCTTCTATTTTTGCTGCAGTTCCTATTAATATAAAAAGAGAATATGTAATGACAGTTGAAAATATCTCGGGGCCAGCACCGTAGCTCACTTGGTTAATCCTCCACCTGCAGTGCCGGCATCCCATATGGGCGCCAGGTTCTAGTCCCGGTTGCCCCTCTTCCAGTCCAGCTCTCTGCTGTGGCCCGGGAAGGCAGTGGAGGATGGCCCAAGTGCTTGGGCCCTGCACCCACATGGGAGACCAGGAGGAAGCACCTGGCTCCTGTTCAGACTGGTGTAGCTCCGGCCATAGTAGCCATTTGGGGGGTGAACCAACGGAAGGAAGACCTTTCTCTCTGTCTCTCACTGCTAACTCTATCTGTCAAATTAAAAAAAAAAAAGAAAAGAAAAGAAAATATCTCACACAAATAGAAATATCTTGTTGGAAGGAACAAAAAGCCACAGAGAGGAGAAAAAATAATCATACAACATTTTAGTGAGTGCTTCAAACAGAACAAGTGAAGTGAGTTGATGATCAACATGTAAAAAGATTTTTAAACCAAAACGCCTTTCAGGTCTCTCCTGATTGACCCTGAATAAAAATCATACTTGGGCTGACAAAAAATAAAAAGTTGCATTCCTGTTGCTCATGCAATTCAGCACAGAAACAAGAGGAAGTTAGCGAGTGCAAGCGGAAATGGGCAGAGGCCACTGCAGACGGGTACACTGCATGGAAGCCACACCTCCACTCCACTGTGTCTGCAGCGTGCGCTCTGAATTGGGCACTCCTGGATAACAGTTATCCTAAAAGATAGTGCATGTCTTTTAAAAGTGTCACATAACCCTCTTAGTAGTTTTTTTGTCTGTTCTACTTAATATGACTGGTTTAATTCTGTAATTAATACACAGTTATTCTTAAGTGTTGAAAATTAACTGAAATGTGATCCCTGTTAAACATAAGAGTGGGAATAAGAGAGGGAAGAGATGTATAATTTGGGACATGCTCAAGCTGACTTGCCCCAAATGGTAGAGTTAGAAACATACCAGGGGACTCCAATTCAATCCCATCAAGGTGGCATGTACCAATGCCATCTCACTATTCCAAGTGATCAATTTCAGTTCACAATTGATCATAATGAAAGGACTAAGAGTCAAAGGGAGCACATAAACATGTCTAGTACCTGCTAACACTAACCGATAGAATAAATAAAGGGGAGAGTGATCCAACATGGGAAGTGAGATACTCAGCAGACTCATAGAATGGCAGATGTCCTAAATAGCACTCTGGCCTCAGAATCAGCCCTAAAGGCATTCGGATCTGGCTGAAAAGCCCATGAGAGTATTTCAGGCATGGAAAGCCAAGACACTCTGGCAAAAGATCTCTGTGAGTGAGATCCCAGTGGAAAGAACAGGTCTTCAAAGAAGGAGGTACCTTTCTCTGAAGGGAGGAGAGAACCTCCACTTTGACTATGACCTTGTCTAAACAAGATAAGAGTCGGAGAACTCAGAGGGCTTCCATAGCCTTGGAAACTCATGACTGGTGCATAGGGAGATTACTGATGCCATAGACAGGAGTGTCAATTGGTAAAGTCAACAACAGGAGTCACTGTGCACTTACTCCTCATGTAGGATCTCTGTCCTTAATGTGCTGTGCATTGAGATTTAATGCTATAACGAGTACTCAAACAATATATTTCACTTTGTGTTTCTATGGGGGTGCAAACTGTTGAAATCTTTACTTAATGCATACTAAACTGATCCTCTGTAAAAAAAAAAAAAAAAGAAATTATCAACTCCCAACTTGACTCTCACTGGGATTAAACATGACAATAGGTCTGATCTGATTTCATCATCATTTTAAAAAAATCATCTATTATTTTTCACTTTATGTTTCTGTGTGGGAGCAAACTGTTGAAATCCTTACTTAATGTATACTAAGCTGATCTTCTGTATATTAAGATAATCGAAAATGAATCTTGATGTGAATGGAAGGGGAGAGGGAGTGGGAAAGGGGAGAGGGAGTGGGAAAGGGGAGGGTAGTGGATGGGAGGGACGGTATGTGGGGGAAGCCATTGGAATCCATAAATCGTACTTTGGAAATTTATATTCATTAAATAAAAGTTAAAAAAAAAGTGTCACATAATGTCATTTCTGTGGGCAGAATTGGTGTTACCTGGTATCAGACCACGCGTGGAGCATGACGTATTAAAAACTGCACATCACGAGTGCAGCGCGTGTCAGAAAAGTGAAATGTTACATAAGACACACATTCAGCTGTGAGCAGGGCCTGCGGTGCGTCACCAACACAGCGATGAGTTGGTGCCCGACTTTAACTCCAGCCCTGCAGCGTGGCCATCTCAGTCACATGTCTAACCCACACGCACTCACGGAACCCACAAACCCGAGACAGACACGTGGAGCTCTAGTGGATTCTGTCCCTTTAGAAAATCCTTTTGGCTGCAGAACACTCAGAATCGGTGGCTTCTCTCTTCACGGCAACGATGTCAGGGCTGCGTCTCTGCACAGCCTTGTCTTTCCCTCCTGGCTGGAGGACGCGCGCGTCAAGCTCCAGTTACTCCGTTCGTGTCCATAGGATGGGACAGAGGCATTTCCTCCTGCACTGGCTGCCTTTTTTCAAGAAATCCACAGCCTCTCATACGCCACTTGAGGGCCACTGCATGAACTGCGCATCTGGCCGTCTCCAGCTGCGAGGGAAGTTGCGAAAGAAGATCAGCAAAGGGGGTGGACGGAGTTTCAGGAGTGGACGTTGTGTGAGCCAGTCAGTACTGTCAGCTACGAGCAAAATTACAGCAGAAGGCATACGCCTCTCATACGGTGCAGCTCTAAGTGTGAAAAGCAGAATAACAAATCTGGAAGAAACATAAATACCTTTGTGACTTGCTTACAGGCAAAGATGTCTTAAATGAGATACCAAATGCATAAAGATAAGCAAAAAGGGAAAATATAGTAGCTGGACTTCTAAAATCCAGGCCTAGCACAGGCGCTTCCAGTCATCAAACACAGTACTCAGAGTACAAAGCAAGCCCAGAGCTGGGCTGTCTCCAGTCCTGACGGTTAGAAATAGCTCCTCCAGTGAACGTCCGTGTACGTCGTGTCTTGGCGAGCAGACGTACTCCTGGGTGCCGGACACTTGGAGAAGACTTTGTGGTCCTTGGGTTTGCATGCACTCAGCTTCAGTGGACCCTGTCCAGCAGTTTTCCAAGTACCTGTAGGAGTGACTGTAGAGCAGCAGAAGGTATCCCGATTCATACATCTGATGGGCATGGAACAAAATTGCACTGCCCACACTCAGGCATAGGTTTAACCCCCGGAATCTTCTAGGAGCAGTTAATAAGCAGTGTTAACGGTGAGATGAGGGGTGGAGGCTTGATCTAATTATAGCTTCTGGAGGTGGGCCCAGTGGGCGGTCTTTCTCAGGAGAGGACTGGCCATGTGAGTAGAGTGCTGGTTACATGGTTGTTTCCTTTTAAAAATTTATCAAGCTCTACTCTTATTTGTAGAATTCTTTTTAAAATATTTATTTATTGGCTGGAGCCGCGGCTCAATAGGCTAATCCTTTGCCTGCGGCGCCAGCACACCAGGTTCTAGTCCTGGTCGGGGCACCGGATTCTGTCCCGGTTGCCCCTCTTCCAGGCCAGCTCTCTGCTGTGGCCAGGGAGTGCAGTGGAGGATGGCCCAAGTGCTTGGGCCCTGCACCCCATGGGAGACCAGGAGAAGCACCTGGCTCCTGCCTTTGGATCAGCGCGGTGCACCAGCCACGGCGGCCATTGGAGGGTGAACCAACGGCAAAAAGGAAGACCTTTCTCTCTGTCTCTCTCTCACTGTCCACTCTGCCTGTCAAAAATAAAAAAAAAGTAAAAAATTAATTTATTTATTTGAAATGCAGAGTTACAGACAGAGGGAGAGACACAGAGAGATCTTCCATCTGCTGGTTCACTCCTTGAATGGTCATATCTTGGCCAGGCCAAAGCCAAGAGCCAGTCTCCTTTGTGGGTAACAGGGGCCCAAGCACTTGGGTCATTTTCTGGTGCTTTCCCAGGTGTGTTAGCTGGATCAGGAGTGGAGAAGCTAGGACGTGGACCAGTGCCCATATGAGATGCGGGTGTCCCAGGCGGCCTGACCTGCTATACCACAGCACCGGCTCCATCAACATTTCCTTCTTTTTTTCCATTTGATTGACTCATTCCCTCAAATTTCTAAGCATCTCTCTGGTTTTTTTTTTTTTTTAATGATTTATTTATTTATTTGAATGGCAGAGTTACAGAGAGGGGGAGACAGAGAGAAAGAGAGAGAGAGAGAGAGGGAGGTTTTCCATTTGCTGGTTCGCTCCCCAAATGGCCATATTGGCCAGAACTGGACCGATCCAAAGCCAGGAGCCAGGAGCTTCTTCCAGGTCTCCCATGCAGGTGCAGGGGCCCAAGTACTTGGGGCATCTTCTGGTGCTTTTCCAGGTCCTAGCAGAGAGCTGGATTGGAAATGGAGCAGCTGGCACTCGAGCTGGCATCATATGGGATCCTAGCACTGCAGGCAGCGGCTTTACCCACAATTCCCCATGGACATTTCTATATGTGTGTTTTATTCTCCCATAAAAAGATTGCTTTGAAAACAGCGATGAGCAGGCCGGCGCCGCAGCTCAATAGGCTAATCCTCCGCCTGCAGCGCTGGCACACCAGGTTCTAGTCCCGGTCGGGGCGCTGGATTCTGTCCCGGTTGCCCCTCTTCCAGGCCAGCTCTCTGCTGTGGCCCGGGAGTGCAGTGGAGGATGGCCCAAGTGCTTGGGCCCTGCATCCTCATGGGAGACCAGGAGAAGCACCTGGCTCCTGGCTTCAGATCAGCACGACGCGCCGGCCGCAGCGCGCCAGCCGCAGCGCACCGGCTGCAGCGGCCATTGGAAGATGAACCAACGGCAGAAAGGAAGACCTTTCTCTCTGTCTCTCTCTCACTGTCCACTCTGCTTGTCAAAAAAAAAAAAAAAAAAGAAAGAAAGAAAGAAAGAAAGAAAGAAAGAAAGAAAGAAAGAAAGAAAGAAAGAAAGAAAGAAAGAAAGAAAACAGTGATGAGCAGAGCAAACTCTGCCTCCAGGGTGGAAATGCCTGCCTCCTGAGTCTTGGAGGGTACAAAGGCCACAATCTGAGTTGGGGCCACAGGCCCTGCCCTTTGACAGCAAGAGACATTAGTGGTTCCAGGCCCTCTGTGGGCCAAGCACAGTGTTCTAGACAGCTTCAGCATGGTGGGGTGGGTTTGTTGGCCAGGGAGATGTGGAAACAGAAAGAGGCTGTTAGAAAGAGAGTCCTGAACCAAATTGCACTGGATTATGGGGTGGGCAGAGCAATGGGGGGAGTGGGGAGTGAGAGAGGAAGACAGGCTGGTCAGTCCCGAGGGTGAGAAAGGGTGTGGTGAGAGCTGGCTTAGGGCCGGAATGCCCGTCTGCATGGAGCCACTGCCTCCGTGGGACTGATACCACGTGGCATTTACATGGAAGGATTAAGCTCCGCGGAGAGGCTGCAGCTCACCAGGGACTGTGTGCTTCAAGGCAGGGATGCGCCTCCGCCTCCACTGTGCCGCGTCATCACCGTCCGTGCCAGGACAGTGCGGAGTGCGCCGTGCTGTGTCTTCACTGTCCATGCCAGGATGGTGCCAGGCACACTGTGCTGCGTCATCACTGTCCATGCTGGGACAGTGCGGAGTGTGCCCTGCCGTGTCATCACTGTCCATGCCGGGTGTGCTGTGCAGTGTCTTCACTATCCATGCAGGATGGTGCCGGGTGCGCTGTGCTGTGTCTTCACTGTCCATGCCAGGATGAGGCCGGGCACACTGTGCTGTGTCATCACCGTCCATTCTAGGACAGTGCTGGGCGCAGAGCCTCAGCATTTGTTGAAAACCTAAGTGGGTACATCTGCAGGGGAGGCTGTTACTTGGCTAAGAGGGGTATTCAGGTTTAGGGCCAGAGGTGAATTGCAAAACCCACGGCGGAGAGGCAGAGCCCTGCCCCTGCACCTCCGTTGTGGGGAGTCCTTGGGCTTTGGGTCTCAGGGAGGGGGCTCAGCTCGGTGGGCTCCCACAGGCACATGGCTGGTGAGGCTCAGCAGAACCTCCGCGGTTTCCTGGGGACGAGAAAGGGTGCCCACGATGGAACTGAGTCACCATGTCCACACCCAGGCGTGACACCCGGAGGCAGAAAGCCTTGGGGGCTGGCCTCTCACAGGCTGCCTTTCCCAGCCTCCCTCGCTGTGTCTAGGGCGCTGTCTTCACAGCCCAGCCCCCCAGGGGGCTGTGTGGGCACAAGTCGTCCTGTCCACTCTGTCACTGAGGGTCTCCATGGCGGGATTAACGTGAGCAGCCACATGGCCTGCCTGTTCTCCTGGCTTTTTTTCTTTTTTCCACAATTCCTTCAGGCCTCTGACTTCTGAGTCTACCGGGGCCCAGGAGTAGTGTTTCAGAGAAGTGGGCACTTTGCAACCACGCTAGGCCTGGTCTGTAGGGTGCCCGCTCTCAGGGTTTACCAGAGACGCCCTGCAGGTGTGTCAGCGCTGTTGGGCCTGCGGGGTCAGTGCCTGAGAGGCAGGGTCTTACCCCGCAGCCCAGACCTCTGCAGAGGCCCCTCTTGCTGTGTGCGCCACTCAGAGCCGGCAGTGTTCCGGCCACACAGGGTGAATGCGTTGGATTGGTATTCCTAAGTTGGGTCCATTTCCTCCCTGTTACTCAGAAAGCGGTTCTGGGCAGGTAGGGAGGATTGGCTACGGCAGAGAGAGAGGGGGAAAGGCAGCGCCAGCCTGGATGGTCGAGTCTGTCATTGTCCGGTGCTTGACCCCATGGGGCGTCTGAGGCGCCTCGTGAGACTGTCCACTGCCTGGAAAGGGGGCAGCAGTGGCTCCTGGGCACGTGGCGGAGGCCCGAATGAGGTGCTGCCGGGCGCTTCACGTCGTGCTGGCCCAAGCCTGGGAGCCGCTGAGTTGACCACTGCAGCGGCTCCAGTAACAGGCGGTGGAGGGAGCCAGACGTGCAGGTGCAGCTGAGGTGGCTAGCAGACAATCCCAGAAGTAAACTTTGACCAGCCACCCTTCCTCACGGGATGTTTCTCTGGCTGGCCCTTGGTGGTGGTAGACAGAAGCATGGGGTCACAGCAAGTGCACGGTGGGCCCTGGAGTGCCACAGATGCCACACAGCTCACAGGTTGCCTGGTAATTCAGGAGGGCAGAAATATGACCAGCCTCTCAATCCAGTCACAGTTAAGGTCCCACCCTTGACGCCTATTTAACTCAGCAAACACTCTGTGCGTCTCTCCACTGGCCGTTAGTCATGATGGTGGGGATCCCAAGGTGAGTCAGTGTGCTCTCTAATCTGGAAGATTCTCCAGCCTAGGGGGAAAGTTCGGTGTGCAGGGATACGGAGACTGAGTTTATCCGTGGGAAGTGGAGTGGAGGACCCCCTACATTTGTGAGAGAACCTGCAGTGTTCTTTATAACCTGCAGGCAGGCCAGGGCTGGACTTTCCTCTCGCGCTGCCAGATTCCTCACCACGGGCAACAGTGAATGAGCTCCTGAGCTGGTGCCAACTCTCAGTCTCAAATGCTGGCAGCTTGTCCCCACTTGCTCCTGCAGCTCCCCTGAGACCAGGTGCGATCCTGAAACAGAACGCAGCCAAGGCGAGGACAGCAGGGCCCACCAGTGGGAAATGCGGCGTACTTCGGTTCCCTCTCATGCCTCTGGGGCTTCTACCGGCCCGGACCCCACAGGCCTCCCTGTGGAGCACTCCTGTGTACTGACCTGAAGCAGCTTCCACCCACTGTCCAAGGGGTGAGGCCTGGAGGGAGATGGGTGTGTGTGTGTGGGGGGGTTCTTCTTGTCTTCACTGTCAACCTGCCAGGGTGACAGTCTCAACGACATACTGGTAAGTGGGGAAAATGTGGGGCCGGCACTGTGGCGTAGTGGGCTGAGCCTCTGCCTGGGTGCCGATTCGAGACCTGGCTGCTCCTCTTCTGATCCAGCTGTCTGGTTTTGGCCTGGGAAAACAGCAGAAGATGGGCCACGTGCTTCGGCCCCTGTACCCGGGTGGGAGACCCAGAGGAAGCTCCTGGCTCCTGGCTTTGGATCTGCACAACTCTGGCCACTGAAGCCATTTGGAGAGTGAACCTGCTGATGGCAGCCCTTTCTGTCTCTCCTCTCTCTCTCTCTCTAACTCTACCTCTCAAATAAGTAAATAAAATCTTAAAAACAAAAAGATGGTAAGTGGGGAAAATGTAGTTTTTAAACTTTTATTTATTTGAGGGGTAAAGAGAAAGACTGCTCCCTCCGGCTGCTTCACTCCCCAGATGCCCACAGTGGCTGGAACTGGGCCAGGGTTGAAGGTGGAAGCCAAGAACCCATTATTTGAGCCATGGTCCCCGTCTCCTAGGGTACCCAACATCAGGATGCTGAACCAGGAACGGAGCCAGGACTCAAACCCTAGCACTCTGATGTGATGTAGGCCAAACTCCTACCCTGAAAATTTTTGTTTATTACAGAACAGAATTACTTTTTAATACTTTTTTTTTTTTGACAGGCAGAGTGGACAGTGAGAGAGAGAGAGAGAGAGAAAGGTCTTCCTTTGCCGTTGGTTCACCCTCCAATGGCCGTCGAGGCCTGCGCGCTGTGGCCGGCGCACCGCGCTGATCCGATGGCAGGAGCCAGGAGCCAGGTGCTTTTCCTGGTCTCCCATGGGGTGCAGGGCCCAAGCACCTGGGCCATCCTCCACTGCACTCCCTGGCCACAGCAGAGAGCTGGCCTGGAAGAGGGGCAACTGGGACAGAATCCGGCGCCCCGACCGGGACTAGAACCCAGTGTGCCAGCGCCGCTAGGCGGAGGATTAGCCTAGTGAGCCGCAGCACCGGCCTTTAATACTTTTTTTTAAAGATTTGTTTCTAAGGCAGAGAGGAGAAAAGACAGAGAGATCCTCCATCTGCTGATTCATTCCCCCAATGCCACAATAGCCTGGGGTAGGCTAGGCTGAAGTCCGGAGCCAGGGACTGCATCCAGGTCTTGCACGCGGGTGGCAGGAACCCAACTCCTTGGCCCATCCTCTGCTGCCTCCCCGGCGCGTTAGCCGAGGCTGGGTTGCAAGCAGGGAGTAGCGGGACACAGACTAGGCATCCCAAAAGACAGCTGAACCCCCTGCACCGCAGCAGCACTCACTTATTCATGCAGGAAACACTGAGAACGAGCCACACGCCAGGCACTGCTGCACGCTGGGCACCGTGGTCAGAGCCACCGGGTCCTCCTCGGGAGGTCCGACGGAGCTCAGCATCGTCTCGGTGCTGACCCGCAGCTCCAGTTTCTCTGTGCGCCTGGCGCCGTGTTGCGAGCTTTCTGGTTCAGGCTTTTCCCCGCAGACGCCGTATTTACCACGGGGCTGAGTATGCTCTTGACAACACGAAAGCATCACACATCGTGCTTCCTAACAGCCTTGCGAGGCAGGTGGCAGGTGTATCACAGACGGATACTCTGGGGCCCTGAGAGCTGGAATGACCTGTCCAGCGTTACACGCTGAGAAGCAGAGCTGGAATCGGACCCAACCCAGTCTGGCCTTGGAGCTGAAGTTCCCCACCACTGCTGTCAAATGCCGTGGAGGCGGGGCCAGGCTCCGCCATCCTAACCTACCGCACGCTGCACGTGGACGCACACACGGTGTGCTCAAGGCCTGGGCCTGGCTACACACAGCAGCCGCGCCACACTGATGGACAGTACAGGCCAGAGGGCAGGGCAGCTGGTGGGTATCGGGGTGTGGGTGGCTCTGAGCTCCGGGAAAGCAAGGCGAACGGGGGATGCGTGGGGGTCCAGGGCTTTGGCTGCCTGATGGAAGAGTGGACCTCTGCAGCCGCTGCTGCCTTGGTGCGCTCGCTGGGGCTGCGTTCCCGCCCCGCGCCCCTTGCGACCATGTCTCCATGTGCCGGCTAACCGTGTCTGTGGAGTCCACAGCACACACGGGGGCTGCGCGGGGCGGGGAGGCTGTGGGAGCCGGCATGGCGGCCTCCGAGCCAGGTCATCGCCAGGTGGGCACGAGCCCACATGGGGGTTGGGGAAGGGCAGGGAGCCCACGTGAGGGTCGGGGAAGGGCAGGGAGCCCACGTGGGGGCCGGGAAGGGCAGGGAGCCCACGTGGGGGCCGGGAAGGGCAGGGAGCCCACGTGGGGGTCGGGGAAGGGCAGGGAGCCCACGTGGGGGCGGGGAAGGGCAGGGAGCCCACGTGGGGGTCGGGGAAGGGCAGGGAGCCCACGTGGGGGTCGGGAAGGGCAGGGAGCCCACGTGGGGGTCGGGGAAGGGCAGGGAGCCCACGTGGGGGCCGGGAAGGGCAGGGAGCCCACGTGGGGGTCGGGGAAGGGCAGGGAGCCCACGTGGGGGCGGGGAAGGGCAGGGAGCCCACGTGGGGGCGGGGAAGGGCAGGGAGCCCACGTGGGGGCCGGGAAGGGCAGGGAGCCCACGTCGGGGCCGGGAAGGGCAGGGAGCCCACGTGGGGGCCGGGAAGGCCGCAGCGGGCGGCGCCGCGGGGCGCTCGGGGCGACCCCACCGCACGGGCCGCCCCGAGACCGCACCGTCGTCTGAAGGCGCGCGCAGCGCAGCGACGCGGCGAGGAGGACCCGGGCCCGGCCGGCCTGCTGCTGCCGTGAGGAAGCGCGCGTCGCCCCCGGGGCCGAGGGAGCCGGCGGCGGTTCTGGCCACCAGACAGCGGGTCCTGCGCGCGATCACGGGAGCCCGCGCTGCCCGGCCGCCCGAAGCGCCCCGCGACGGCGGCTGCGCGCCCGCCCCGCGCGGAGCCCCGGCCCCGCCCCCGCGCCGCGCATGCGCGCCGGCCCGCCGCCGCCCTCCGGCCGCTCGGCTCCCGCCCCTCCTGCGCGGCGCTCCGGGACCATGGCCGACCCTCGCGTGAGGCAGATCAAGATCAAGACCGGCGTGGTGAAGCGGTAAGGAGCCGCGGGAGGCGCTGCGCCCGCCTCGGGGCCGCCTGTGGGGCCGCCTGCGGGGCCGGCGCGGGGCTCGGGGACGCGCGGGCCGGGGTCCGGGCCCAGGCCCAGCCCTCGCCCCTCCGCGCCGCTGCCCTCGGCGGGCCGGCCCGCGGCCTGGACCCTGCTCGGGCCTGCTCGGGCCCCGCGCCCGCCCGGCCGCCGGCCCGCACGAAGGCCGCGTGGCTGCGGGGAGGCCCGCAGCCGCTCCCCGGCCCCACGCGGCCCCGCGCTGCCCCACGCTGCCCCACGCGGGCCCCGGCCGGTGGCATCCCCACGTAGCCCGCGAGACCCGGGCCTGGCGCAGTTGGCGGGAGAAGCCGGACGGGTCCGAGCCCACGCCGCCGGCGCAGCGAGGTCTCCGTGCGGGGGCGAGGTGCGTGGTGGAAACGCCAGTCACAGCCCCCGCGGCCGAGGCCGCCCGTGGGCTCGGCGGAGTGCGCAGGGCGGTGGGCGGCCGGAGAGGGCCTGGCCCGGCGTGCGCAGGGCGGTGGGCGGCCCCGGCCTGCGGCCCGCGCCGGCGCCTGTCACCGGGGAAAGTTTGGCTCCCCCAGGCTGAGTTCTGCGCTCCCAGAAGTGCATCTTCATGAGACCTGCTCTCTGCCGAGTGTCTCTCCCGAAGCCTTTCTGTTGGAGAGAGAGCCCAGGCTTCTGCCTTAGCTGTTTGCATGTTGCTTTGGTCGTGTCCGTCTATACGTCCATACGTACTGTCTCTTACGCCCCCTTTTTCCTGAAAATCATTTTCCTGTGGCCCTGCCGCCCGCTGCTGCGGTGTCTTCTTCCTGGGCCGAGGCGGCAGCGTGGTGACCGCGCGCGCCCCGGGCTCTCCCTAACGTGGGCATCCCTTCTGCAGCGCGAGTGACGAAGGCAGGCTTTTCCTCCTCCTCATTTCGTGGCAAAGACTGTATTCGTTTCATGAGTTAGATGTATCCTTGGCCTTGCGAAAGGGGTTCTGTTTGGTGGTTTTTGTAGATCAGAGATGTAAAACCCAGTTCTGTTCTCAGCCTCGTTTCTCTAGTTAGAGGCTGTTTCCCATGGGCTCGTGTCCCCTCGGGGTCATCACCTCTATCAGGAAGAAGAGGTTGAAGTAATCACTCCCAGCCGCGGTTTGTTCAGTTTTGTTTCCAGAAACTGAGAAGGCTAGGAATTGATTTCAGGCGTTTCTGCTGGAGTTCAGACCGGCAGGCCGTTCTTAGGCCTTGGTGTGTAGTCACGTGTGCTGGGACACTGGGGTGGCCGCGGGGGCTGGGAGGGACGTGGGTACACATGGTACTTGGTAGTGCCCTGGGGCAGAGTGGGAGGGGGCCGTGTCTGCCTGTCGGCCAGATGTGGAAGGCGCTCTGGTGGGTGGAGGGTGGAGGCGGGTGTCACAGGTGACATTTTAGACCCTAGGGGAGTGGGCAGAGCACCTCGTTAGAGAAACGTGCCTTGTGTGTGACCAGGCAGAGGGTCTGGTATCCAGAAAGGCATTAGCTCCCTGGGACAAGGACCGGTGGCGCTTACCGGGCCGTGTGCGCCGTGTGCGCCGTAGGCTGCCTGAGTCATCACTCAGTTTCTTGGAGCAGCCGCTGGCACAGGTGGCCCATCCCTGATTGGAAGATCTGAAGTCTGACGTATTCATGGTCCTGAACTGTGAATACTGATAGTGTGCGCATCAGTTCCAGATTTTGGAGCATTTTGGTTTTTCACGTTAGGGAGTCACAGTCAGTGAAGTTTATGCAAATATTTCGAAACCCAAAAATCTCCAAAATGTTAAATGTTTGTGGTCCCAGACATTTCATACAGGCCTGCTCAGCCTGTAGCGGGCGTTCGTGGGTAAGTTTGGATCCATTTCTGTGACTGGCTGACTTGGCCGTGTTTTGAGTGCTCCGATTTATTTGGGTTTACTTGCTGATAGTGGAACTGTAAGCTGTGTGCTCTACGTTACTTAAAGCTTAAATGCATGGTATGAATATGAATCCTTGCCTGAGTAGTTTTCCCATAATAATTTGGTAGTGATTTAGAAAATAATTTTCACTAAAGCAGAAGAAAATGTAGAATTAATGTTCTTCAGTGTTGGCCGTGGTATTTCAGCCAGTGACTTAGGTCCAAGTAGAATAAGTTTTATTTTTTATTAGACTTGTGGTAAGTCAAAAAAATTCTTGTACAAGAAGAAATGTTTTCATCCACTTAACATAAAAGATTATTTAATAACTTTAAAGGCACCTTACTTTAATAAAGCCTGATAAAGTAGCTAATGGGTAAATGAAGTGATTAAAAATATTTTCTTAAATGTATCTTTTTATAACTGTTTTTGATTGGTAATAGCTTAAAATCCAGTGTGAACAGAGAATGTTAGAGCATTGAAAATAGCTCTGACATTGGCCTATAGTTTCCCTCTGATTAAATGAAAGTGACATCAGTAGATTAGAATGAGACTAGGACAATTCACACTGCAATTGTGTTAGTTTAACTTTAACAATCTTTTAACACTCTTGTTTAAATGTAGCTGACATACCATAATTACAGATCTACAAGCCTTGATTATGGAATTTTACTTCATGAACCTATGGGGAAATTGTATTGATTTTTTTTTTTTTAATCAAGCAGGGTTCCCAAACTGTGGCATCTTCTCAAGTTTGTTTATAGGACACCTGTGCCACCCTGCTGCGTAAAGTGTGTATGCCATATATACTGTGTGTGTGCGCGCGGCAGGCACAGAAGCAACACAAGTAAAATTGTCACATTGTTAGTTTAATGTATATTGTACTGACATAGAAAATTTAACACCTGTACTTAGGTAGATACAAAATTGTTCCCCCTTAGCTTTAGCTGTTTACATATTTTCTATTTTGAAAGTCCTGACAGAAGTATGGTGGGGGCCTGGCGTGGTGTAGTGAGTAGAGCCACTGCCTGCAACGCTGGCATCCCATGTGGGTGCTAGTTTGAGTCCTGGCTGCTCCATTTTCAACCCAGCTCCCTGCTGCTGCTCCAGAGAACACAATGGAGGACGGTCTCTGCACCCACATGGGAGAAGCTCCTGGCTCCCATCCGTCTGGCCCAGCCATTTGGAGAGTGAGCCAGTGGATGGAAGACTCTCTGTCTCTCCTTTTCTCTCTCTCTGTAAGTATGCCTTTCAAATAAATAAAATAAATCTTAAAAAGTTCGGATGGGCAGGGGCTGGCAAGGCAGTGCAGTGGGCGAAGCTGCTGCTTGTGACGTGGGCCTCCCATGTGGGAGTGCCCACTCTGACTCAGCTTCCTGCTCGTGTGCCTGGGAAGGTGGCCAGTGCAAGGTGGGCCAGGCACCTGGGCCCCTGCCACCCACGTGGGAGGTCAGGGTGAAGTTTCTGGCTCCTGTCTTTGTCCCGGCCCACCCTGGCTGTTGTGGGCATTTGAGGAGTGAACCATGGACGGGATATAACTCATATAACTCTGTCTCTGTCCCCCTCCTCGCTTCCCATCACTCTGCCTTTCAAATAAATAGAATGAGTCATTCTTTTTAAAGATGTGGTGGCCGGTATCTGTGACAGGTTGAGGACACAGACAGTGAAAGATTCTTGTGGTCTTACCAGCGTCAGTTTGCTTTTCTTCTCTTCTGCTGCACCCTGTGTGTCCCTTTGGTGTGAGTTCCAGCAACAGACAGAATTGCAAACTGCCTGCCTTGAAATTTATTCTCCAAAGTGGTGGTCAGCCCTTTACCACGTGTGCTGACTGCTTGGCAGGCGGTGAGTTGGAGGAGCTGCACAGCCGGCGACCAGAAGTGTGTTCAGAAAGCTAAGGCACTATCGCCGTGGCTTCCCAACGCAAAGAGCGCTGCTCTGTGGAGCGGATGTGCGGATGGAAGACCTTCCGCTGCGTACGCGGTGGAACATGTGTGTGTTTTCATTGCGTATTTTGTTTGGTTGGAAAGCTTAAGAATCTGTAGTATGCAAGATTGGAAAATTTTGTTAAGATGGTTGTCCCAGTCTGTTGGAATATCAGTGTGCAGATGTGTGGTCCGTGGTGCACGTGCAGTGGTACATTTGTAGAACATAATCACATGACCAGGTAGAGCTTTTTCTTAATGGCTTGTGGATCTCACTGATGTCAGATGGCTCAGTGAGCAGCTTCACCTAGAATCTCTGTCACGTTGACTTCGAGTTACTGGTGTGGTATTGATACATAATTGATAAATGCTTAATGAAAATCTTCTCAGTGAACAAATCACTGGATGAAATCTCCTCTAGACGGACTTTGAAATACTCCTAATAAGCAGGGAGAGCCACTGAGCTGGTTATTCTTGCCACAAGAGTTAAACAGATGAAATCTCAGTGTCTACGTTCGACATACATGACCCAGGAAAGTTACCTAACCTTTCAAAGTCCCAGTTTTCTAGGTGGGAAAGGAGGTTAGTGATAGTCCCTGTCTTACAGTGGTGTTAGGTAAGTGAAAGTCCTCAATGTGGGGCCGGCGCCGGGGCTCACTTGGCTAATCCTCCGCCTGCGGCACTGGCATCCCATATGGGCGCCGGGTTCTAGTCCCGGTTGCTCCTCTTCCAGTCCAGCTCTCTGCTGTGGCCCGGGAAGGCAGTGGAGGATGGCCCAAGTGCTTGGGCCCTGCACCCCATGGGAGACCAGGAGAAGCACCTGGCTCCTGATTAGCACAGCGCCGGCCATAGCAGCCATTTGGGGGGTGAACCAATGAATGGAAGACCTTTCTCTCTGTCTCTCTCACTGTCTATAACTCTACCTGTCAAATTAAAAAACGAAGTCATCGTGTAAAGCACTCAGAGCAAGTGCAAATGTTCAGTGTTTGCTGTCGTTATTATCATTAACGTCTGTCTAAGTCTGTGCTGCCATGACACAGTGACTGGGCAATTTACAATGGAAGCATACTGCTCACAGTTCCCAAGGCCGGGAAATACAACATCAAGGTGCCAGCAGGTGTCTGAGGAAGTCCTGGCCCTTCTTCCTGATGGCGCCTTGACTCCGGGTCTTGGCATGGTGGAAGGCAGAGAAAGGCCCAGCTGAGTGAAGCCTCTTATAAAGGCCACTAATCCCACTCTCAGGGCAGGGGCTCCCATGGCCCTAATGCCCTTGTACAGGTCCACCTGGTGTTGTCGCAGCTGATGAAGTCTCACCCTGAATTTGGGAAGGGCACTAACATGTGAACATAGTATCACCATCGTTGTTTTCTGTTGATATGTGAACAGTATGGGCAGAAGCCTTGAGGATGAAGTTGCTGATCCCTAGCAGAGACCCTGGAGCTTGGTTTCTCTGAAGTGTAGTGAAAGCGTGCTGTTGACGCTTGTACATTCTCTGATTGGCTGTGGAGGGAGAAGGGGAGAGAGTGTGCCTGCTGTTTGCAGTGGCTCCTGGGATTTTGCCTAGACCGTTAGCCGGTCAAGGGCTGCGTGGCGATCCCCTGCTCCCACACCCCTGCAGAAAGTCTGTGTATAACAGTTGTAACTGACACTGTGGCAGGCCTCTCAGTCCTGTTCTGTCTCTTACATTCGTTAGAGAAGAGTAGCGTGGTGAACGTTGGAGGACTGGAGCTCGGGCATCTGGTAACTGGCTCACCACAGCTGTCAGCAGGCGTGCCTGCCATTTTGACAGGCAGAGTTAGAGAGAGAGAGACAGAGAGAAAGATCTTCCCTTTTTCTGTTGGTTCACCCCCCAAGTGGCCGCTGCGGCTGGCACAATGCGTCGATCTGAAGCCAGGAGCCAGGTGCTTCCTCCTGGTCTCCTGTGCGGGTGCAGGGCCCAAGGACCTGGGCCATCCTCCACTGCCTTCCCATGCCACAGCAGAGAGCTGGACTGGAAGAGGGGCAACCGGGACTAGAACCTGATGCCTATATCGGATGAGGAGAGAATCCAGTGCCCCAACCGGGACTAGAACCCCGGGTGCGGGCGCCACAGGTGGAGGATTAGCCTAGTGAGCTGCGGCCAGCCATGCAACTCCATTCTTAACTGAGTTCACTGTTGGGCTTCTTCCATTTGTGCTGAAGTTGTGTGTATGGAACTTTGTGTGTGTGAATTGTAACTCAGCTTACTTGTCTTTAAGGATACTGAACCAAGTGGACGCTAACTTGGTCTTTCATGGACTGCTGTCATGATTTTCATGTGGTCCTCACTGTCTGAAGGAGGTCTGCCCTGCGCTCTGCAGAGCTCTTGAAGACGTGAGCTTAGATTGCTGGTCTGCTGTTGTGATGTTGACCCCTAAACATACAATACAAAGTCTTCAGGAACTCCACATTGTATCAGGGTGTATGAAGATCTTCTTAAGACTAAGCAGTTCTCGGCTTTTTAGGGACCAGAGGGATGATGTCTGAGACAGAGCTTTTCACAAAATAAGCATGTCATGAATATTTATTAGTTGAGTCCAGGATTGGAGGAAGCCAGTTTATTTGAAAGGGAACAGCTCAAGAGTCTGGAACTCAAAATTTCTTTTATACATAAAAGTGAAAGACAAAACAAAGAAAGAAAAAGAGAAAGCTGTAACTAGTAGCAATCTTAAAATAATTAGACATTTCTCAGAGTAATATTTGCATTAGAATATAAAAGATAGGAAAATACATTAATATCAAGAATTTGTTTAAAAGCTAACAACTTGGGGCTGGCGCTGTGGTGCAGTGGGTTAAGGCCCTGACCTGCAGTGCCAGCATCACATTTCCAACCCAGCTCCCTGTCAATGTGTCTGGGAAAGCAGTAGAAGATGGCCCAAGTCCTTGGGCCCCTACACCCACCTGGGGGACCTGGAAGAAGCTTCTGGCTTCTGGCTCCTGGCTTCAGATCGGCACAGCTCTGGCCATTGTAGCCATCTGGGGAGTGAACCAACAGATGGAAGCCCTCTCTGTCTACTTCTCTTTTAACTCTTTTAAATAAATAAAAATCTTTTTTTAAAAAAAGCTAACAACTTTGTAGCTTTAAAAAAAAAACTAGGAAGAAGCTAGTTTATTGTAGAAAATTTTCAGTTTTTAAAATTCTTTTTTAAAAATTTTTATTTATTTCTTTGAAAGCCATAGCTAGAGAGAGGGAGGAAGAGAGAGAAATCTTTTTTTTTTTTTTTAAGATTTATTTTATTTATATGAAAGACAGTTACAGAGAAAGAGAGAGGTCTTCTGTCTACTGGTTCATTCTCCAAATGGCCTCAACAGAGATCTGGATCAGAAGTAGAGCAGCTGGGACTCGAACTGGCACCCATATGGAATGCTAAAGCTGCAGGCCAGTGCTTTAACCCACTGTGCCACAGTGCCAGCCCCAAGAGAGAGAGAAGTCTTCCATCTGCTGGTTTACTACCCAAATGGCCACAATAACTGGGTCTGTGCCAGGCCAAATCCAGGAGCACGGAGCCTCTTCTGGATCTCCCATGTGGGTAGCAGGGGCCCAGTTATTTTTACTATCCTCCACTGCTTTCCCAGGCTCGTTAGCAGGGAGCTGGATTGAAAGTGGAGAAGCTGAGCCAGTGCTGTTGCATAGTGGGTAAAGCCGCCGCCATCCGGCATCCCATATGGGCGCTAGTTTGAGTCCTGGCTGCTCCACTTCCGATCCAGCTCTCTATAGCTATGGCCTGGGAAAGCAGTAGAAGACGGCCCAAGTCTTTGGGCCCCTGCACTCATGTGGGAGACCCAGAAGAAGTTCCTGGGTTCTGCTTTCAGATTGGCCCAGCTCTGTTCATTGCGGCCGTTTGGGGAGTGAACCAGCAGATGGAAGGCCACCCCCCGCACCTCTCTCTAACTCTGTCTTTCAAATAAATAAATAAATCTTTAGGAAGTGGAGCATCTGGGAGTTGAACTGGTGTCCACATAAGATGCTGATGTCACAGTTGTGGCTTAGCCTGCTGTGTCACAACACTGGTCTTTGAATTATTAAAATTGTATCAGAAATGTTTTGCAGTTTACCTAGAATTAACCAGAACACCCTGATTGTAATTTAATGCAGATGTGTAGGGGTGTGTGTGTGTGTGTGTGTGTATGTAACTGCCTGTTAAGTTACTTACATAAATAGACTCTCCCATTTCAGTTTTGTTTTGTTTGAAACCTATAAAGAAAAATAGGATAAAGGAATGTCTCATTATGGACAGTAACTTGTATTTAAGGGAAATTTAAAATAACCAAGATTTGCTCTCTGACCTCAAGGAGTTGGTTCATCTGCAGTGTACACATGCATGAACGGTTGAATGTCCAGTTATTTTCTCACTCGTGTTGAGTAGTTAGTTCTTTGGGCCCCATTTTTCCACATTTGCACTGTTATGTGTGGTTCCCAGAACACACACACACACACACGGCGTATGGCAGAACTTCCCAAAGGCTGGGTCCGGAGCGGCTTGCAGTGTGTGGAGTTGTGGCTCCCCTGAGCTGTCAGGATGGCCAGGTGTGTCTGCGAGCTGCCGTGTGACATGAGAGTCTTCCAGACAGAGGGAAGGTAAATTCAGAGGTTGGCCTGTTTGAGGCGCAGCCAGCAAGCGAAATCAGAAGGGCAGGGTCAGAAGCAGGAAAGCGAGGGGCTCTTTCTGGCCGTGGCGTGGGGACGGAAGACTCGGGTCAGGTGCCACCGCCTCTGTGCAGGCTTCCGACTGCCTCCAGGGTACTGCTCCCCTCTGTGTTCACACGGAGCTTAGTGTTTCACTAAGATGACACTAAAGATACAGGAAACTGTCAGTTCCGGTTACTAGGCCATTGGTTTCCAGGTATGGTCTAGGGACCCCGTGGAGTCCCTGAGACCCTGTGTAAGGTTGTACATGGGAGACATTTTATCCTGATACTCTGTTGCTGTTCACATTCATTTGCTCGCAGCTTACCAGGGCCTAGGTGAAGGTATTATTGCAGCAGATTAAGTGCAGAAGGTCAGCTATGAGAATCCTACATACGTAAAAGATTTGCAGACAAAAAATAGAATAAAGTAGGGCCATTCTGTTCACTGTTTTTGTTGTTTTGGAAAATTTTTTTTCATAGGGTGGTTTAACATTGTAGTACATTTATTTTGTTATTTTTACAATGAATTAACAAGTGCATTTAAATTCTTACAATTTAAAATACATAAAGCATATTTTAAAACTTTCTCTTTTTATATTTCTGGTAGTATTAATAGATGCAGTTCACAAAAACAAAGCTTCTTGATCCTCCGTGATTTTTAAGAATACAGACAGCAGGTGTTGTGGTGCAGCCAGTTAAACGATGCTTGATGCTCCCACAGCCCGTGTCGAGCGCCAGCTTCAGTCCCCCGTCACTCCACCGCGGAGCCAGCGTCCTGCCGTTGCATCCTGGGAAGCAACAGAAGAGGGCTCAAGTGCTTGAGCACCGCTACCCACATGGGAGACTCCGATTGGGTTCTGAGCTGGCTTTGGCCTGTTGGAACCCCAGCTGGGGTGTGAGCCAGTATATGGAATCAATCAGTCTCTCTTTTTTTAAAAAGCATTTTTTACAAAGCAGTATAAAGGTATTTTGAGATCAGAGTTTGAGAACCATTGCACTAGAAGAGTAATTTGCAGACTTTATTGTGTAAAATAATCAACCTGAGTGCTTTGTGAAAACACACGCCCAGGATCTCTCTGGGGTCTTTAATTTGTGAGCTTGAGGCAGGATGCAGGAGTCTGTGTTGTAAGCCCTGACATCATTCCTTCCCACAGGTTCCCTGACTGTGCTTTGAGAAGAAACGCACAGTCCTGTGAGCTGCTGCTGTCTGTATCCATGCTTGTTCCTGCAGCCGCCGTGCAGTGTGTAGTAGGTGTTGAGCAGGGTTGAATGGCAGGATGGGAACCGGGGACTCAGGCAGGATCCAGGTGACAGGAGGCAAGATGCTCTCTTGTGTGGGGTGGAGAATGTAGGTTAGGATGACCAGCGACTACTCTTCGTTATGCGAAGAAAGGAAATATGAAATTGTTTTTGGTTGATATTAGTAGAGGATAGGAATGCCTGTGGTGATGGATGTTTGGTGCAGCAGGTACAGGGCTGTTTGGCATGCCTTCATCCATGTGGGAGTGGATAGTTTCAAGGCCCAGAGTGAACCAGCAGATGGAATCTCTCTCTCTGTCTCTCCTTTTCAAATTAAATAAGTAAATAAGTAAATAAATTGAGTTGGATCAAAGAAAGGATGGAAGGAAGGAAGGAAGCAAGCAAGCAAGCAAGCATTCTACTACCTTATATTACTGGTGAATAAAGAATTTCACATGTATTTTCCAGTTAGGTGAGACTTACTCTTTCAGGTGCTAAGAATGCTTTTATTTTTATTTTTTAAAATTTTAAAAAGATTTATTTATTTGAAAGAGTTATACAGAGAGAGAAGGAGAGGCAGAGATAGAGAGGTCTTCCATCCACTGGTTCACTCCCCAACTGGCCGATCCGCAGCCAGGAGCCAGGAGCTTCTTCCAGGTCTCCAGCGTGGGTACAGGGCCCCAAGGACTTGGGCCATCTTCCACTGCTTTCCCAGGCTACAACAGGGAGCTGGATTGGAAGTGGGGCAGCCAGGACTTGAACCGGCGCCCATATGGGATGCCGGCACTGCAGGTGGTGGCTTGTCCCTGCCACAGTGCTGCCGCAAGAGTGCTTTTAAAAATATCATTCGGAAAATATTTCCCCACATGTGTATTTGCTTCATCAAATTACACTGAAGTTTTCCATAAACAAGTTTTTTCTCTCCAGTTGGGGTGAATACAGCTATAACCTTTTAAAAACAGGCGAACACAGAGTTAAAGATGGGGGGATTTAAAGTGTGCTCTAAGGAGGGAGTCCATATAAGTTACACCAACAGTGTTTTCTTCCTTTGAATTTTACTTGTACAAAATGGAGTTAATCCCGATCCTTGGTTCATGCCATATATATGTTATTAGTATATGCCTGGCCGCCTTTTGTCTATTGTATGCCCGTATTTATTACTTCCAAATAATACACTAATAGCATGAACCCATTATCCAACGTAAGAACTAGAGTAGTGATAACGTACCTCATATTGTGCTGTTCACAACACCCAAGTACTATTGTTAATCTTATATTATTTTCTTCTGTTTGAAAGGCAGAGAGAGGAGAATGAATTAGTATCTTCTGTCCACTGGTTCATGCCCCAACTGCCCACAGCAGCCAAGAATGGGCCAGGTCAAGACCAGGAGCCAAGAATTCTATCTGGGTCTCCCATGTGGAGACCTCAGGGTGCGTTAGGAGGAAGCTGGATCAGAAGCGGAGCTGCCAGGGCTTGAACTGGCACTTCGAAATGGCACTTCAGGATGAGATGCAGGTATCCCAAGAGGCAGCTTCATCTATTTCACCACAAAGCTGCACTTCTACACGCATTCTTGGTTGTGTTTCTAGTAATGATGTGTACGTTTTTCTTGGGTATATACCCCGGAGTGGAGTTGTTGGCTCATAAAGTATTGAATGTTTCACTTTGTGAGAAAGTGCTGTCTTAGGCAGTATGGGCTGCTCTAACAAAATAGGATTGATTGGGTGGCTTAAAAAAAGCAGAAGTTTAGTTGTTTTTTTTTTTTTTAGAAATGTAGCTTCTTGGGGGCCAGTGCTGTGGTGCAGTGGGTTAATACCCTGGCCTGAACTGCTGGCATCCCATATGGGCACCTGTTCAAGACCCGGCTGCTCCACTTCCGATCCAGCTCTCTGCTATGGCCTGGGAAAGCAGTAGAGGATGGCCCAAGTCCTTGGGCTCCTGCACTGGTGTGGGAGACCCAGAAGAATCTCCTGGCTCCTGGCTGCAGATCAGTGCAGCTCTGGCCTTCGCAGCCAATTGGGGAGTGAACCATCGCATGAAAGACCTCTCTCTCTCTGCCTCTCCCCTCTCTGTGTAACTCTGAAATCTTTTAAAAAAAATTAAAAAAGAAAAGAAATGCAGCTTTTTTTTATTTGACATGTAGAGTTATAGACAGTGAGAGAGACAGAAAGAAAGGTAGCTTTTTTTTAAAAGATTTATTTTATTTGAAAGTTAGAGTTACACAGAGAAGGAGAGGCGGGCGGGGGGAGGGAGGGGTCTTCCATCCTCTGGTTCACTCCCCAGTTGGCCACAATGGCTGGAGCTGCGCCATCGGAGCCAGGAGCTAAGAGCTTCTTCTGGGTCCCCACGTGGGTGCAGGGGCCCAAGCACTGGGGCCATCTTGTACTGTTTTCCCGGGCCGTAGCAGAGAGCTGGGTAGGAAGTGGAACAGCCAGGATTTGAGCTGGTGCTCATGGGATGCTGGCACTGCAGGCCGGAGTTTTAACCTGCTGTACCAGCGCCAGCCCCTGGGTGCATATGCATTTATTATAGTCACATCTGCCTGTTGAATTGATCCCTTAATCATTACATGGTGTCCTTTGTCTCTTTTAACAGTTTCAAGTCTATTTCGCCTGACATTAGGATGGCTACACCTGCTCTGTTTTGCTTTCCATTAGCATGAAATAACTTTTTCCATCCTTTCACTTTCAGTCTGTGTGTATCTTCTTTGGTGAGCTCTGTTTCTTGTAGGCAACAAATAGATGGGTTCTGTTTTTTAATACATTCACCCAGTCTGTGTCTTTTAACTGGAGAATTGAGGCCATTTACATTCATTTACATTCAAGGTGACTATTGATAAGTAATGACTTGATTCTGTCAGTTTTCCATAGATACTCCTTTGTACTTTTACTGGGAGATTTTCTGCTTTCACATTCTTTCATAATGATGACTGTGTTTCTATGTGTAGCACATCTTTAAGCATCTTTTGTAAGGCTGGACAAATGTTAACAAATTCTTTCAATTTCTGTTTGTTATAGAAGGTCTTGGAGGAGAAGGAGGAGGGGAGAGAGAGAGAGAGAGGGAGCGAGGGAGGGAGGGAGGGAGGGAGGTCTTCCATTGCTGATTCACTCCCCAGTTGGTGCTGAGCTAATCTAAAGTGAAGAGCCAGGAGCTTCTTCCAGTTCCCCCATGAAGGTGCAGGGGCCCAAGAACTCGGGCCATCTTCTACTGCCTTTCCAGGCCATAGCAGAGAGCTGGATTCTAAGTGGTGCAGCCGGGACACGAACCGGCGCCCACATGGGATGCTGGCACTGCAGGCAGCGGGTTTACCCGCTATGCCACAGCATCAGCCTTAGAGGGTCTTTATTCACCTTCATTGATAAATGAGAGCTTTGCAGAGTACAGTATTGTGGGTTGACAGATTTTCTTCTCTTAAGGCTTGGACTGTGTGTCTCCATTTTCTCCTAACCTGTAGGGTTTTGGATGAGAAGTCAGCTGTAGGTCTAATTGAAGATCCTCTAAAGTAATCTGACATTTCTCTTGTGCACATTTTAGAATCTTTTCTTTATGTTTTACTGTTGAAAGTTTGACTATAATGTGTCAGACTGAAGATCTTTTCTGGTCATGTCTGTTAGGAGTTCTGTGTGCTTCCTGTACTAGGATATCCCTTTCTTTCTCCAAACTAGGGAAGTTTTACATAATTATTTCACTAAATAGGCCTTCTAATCCATTCTCTCTTTCCACTCCTTTGGGAACTCCCAAGACCCATATGTTGGGTCATTTGATGGTATAAATCTTCAAACATTTTTAAATTTTTCTAATTTCTTCTTCTTCTTCTTTTTTTTTTTTTTTTTTTTTTTTTTTTTTTTTTTGGTCTGACTGAAAAAAATTCCAAAGATTTGTCTTCTAGCTCAGGTATTCTTTTTTCTACCTCACCAAGTCTGTTGTCTAGGCTTTCCCCCACATTCTTTATTTGGTCTGTATAATTTCTCATTTGTAGTATTTTATTTTTGATCTCTTTGAACTCTGACAACTCGTTGAGTCCCAGGAGGTGGAGCCACAGCTCAGAGGACAAGAACTGCGGTAGATTAGAAGTGCTCCTGGCATCCGAGTTGGAGTTTGAATTTGTTTTTCCTTGTGAGTAACATAGTCACACAAGATTGACATAATGTTTTGTGAACAGTGTTTCATGCACATTGAAATAAATTAGTAGGGTTAAGTAGGCTTCCATGGATGGTTTATGTCATTTAGCACCAACTGTACTTTTCCTGTGGAAAAGTGGCTGATTGAGATGTCTGAAAGTCTGACCAGAACAAGCTCCTTTGCAGTGTAACCGAGTCCCGGCTGGGGATGTTTGAACGCCGTTGTATGACGACTTGGTTTCAGGTCTACTTCACTTTCCACCTTAGGCTCTGATGTGATATTGTCAGGCACCAGTGTGCCTCCTGCTGTCCCTGCTTCTCTTCCCATCTACGTATGCCCGTCACTGCCCCTTTTGCTACTGTGAATCATTTTAGGGGGACTCAGACTGTTTTCACTTATTTCTGGATTGTGATGTGAAAATGGAAGGAATCAGAAGTCTGCTCTCTGGTTAGTGCTGCAGTTGGACAAGACTCTTGAACCAGTGTAATCTTGGACATAATTCTTCTCTGGGAATAGACTCGAAGAAGTCTGGGGCACGTTCTCAGAGGCCTGGCAAAAAAGGATCTTGATCCGTCTCTCTCTTCCCTGCCTCCACGAAAACCATATGTGAGAAGAAGACCACAGACCGAAAGGTCTTTATAAATGCTGTAAAATGGATGGCTTACTCTCAGTGGTGTCCTGAGGACAGAAATAATGTCTTGTTCTTATGTCCCTTTTCTGTTTAATATAGAGGCACATGATAAATATTTAAACTTTTATTTCAGACAGAGAGCGCACTCCCATCTGCTTGTTCACTCCCCAGATGCACAAAAGAGCTGGTGCTGGCTGGGCCAGAGCTGCAACTGGGAGCTGCAAACTCAATCCAGGTCCCACACGGGTGCAGGGGCCAACATCAAGCGCAGGGGCCTCCTCTGCTGCCTTCCCAGGCACATTGGCAGGAGGATGGATCAGAAGCGGAGCAATGAGGTCTCAAACCAACGCTCCAGTATAGGATTCTCTTGTCTTACGCAGCACTTAGCCTTCTGCACCACAACGCTGGCCCCCGCGTCTCAAGATTTAGTACACGTTTTGTTAACGAGAAGGTTAACAGCTTTTTTGGTCTGGAAAGAAACCATGCAGTAGTAGAAGTGGGGATGAACAAGAATATTAAGCTTTTTTGTTTTTTTAGGAAAATACTTTCCATATTGTTGAAAACCATAACAGATTAGACCTATAGATATGCTAAGCAATTTAAATTAATTTAACTTCAGATCATAGTCTGAAAAGGAGAAAACCATTTCCTTTTGAAGCACTAAATTGTAGAGCTGATGAGATAACCCTTAGAGATGCACTTTCCAATATTCTCTGAGTCCCTCCGCACTTCGAAAGAGAGCAGGTGATTGATTTGCACAGGAACCTGGTCTCTCTCTCTCTCTCTCTCTCACACACACACACACACACACACACAGGGAGAGAGAGTCCAGGTAGTTAATTTGCACGGATCCCCCAACCAGTTACTGATGCAGCCAGAACTGAGCGACTTCCTCTGGTGTGCGTTACGTGTCACCGTCTCACAGATGTGTGTTCCTCAGGGTGACTTGAGTTTTCAGTCTTGGATTCAATTCAAAGTTTGTTTCATGAAACTAGGTTTGTTAAACCTTGACCATAAATTATTTTTCAGTTTTAGCATTTGAGTTTCAGCTGTTAAGAAATACATTTGTGTTATCTGAAGGGTACTGATTGGCTGTGAGCATCCGAGCTCACACAGCTCTGTACTGGGGTCGTGTGTCGGCTGCGCAAAGCATCCGAGCTCACACAGCTCTGTACTGGGGTTGTGTGTCGGCTGTGCTAAGCATCCGAGCTCACACAGCTCTGTACTGGGGTCGTATTGGGGGTTGCACCAGCATCCGAGCTCACGCAGCTCTGTACTGGGGTCGTGTGTCGGCTGCACCAGCATCCGAGCTCACACAGCTCTGTATTGGGGTCGTATTGGGGGTTGCACGAGAACTGCTTTGGTCTCTGAGAAGATTCATGTTGACCTCTTCCCTTGTGAAAAATGCTGGGTAGTACTTGCCTTATTATTGCAAGTTATAAGATGAAAACACGTTAGGCACACAGCTATGCTGAACAACTTTCATTCCCTGTGAATGGAGTCCTTACATGAGAAAGCATGGCTGGCGCTGGTGTAGGAATTCAAGCCGCCACGTGGGATGTGGCATTGCAGATGGGCTCTGGTTCAGGTCCTGACTGCTCCACTTCTGATCCAGCTCCCTGCTAATGCACCTGAGAAAGTGGCAGAAGATGGCCTGGGTGCTTGGACCCCACCATCCACTTGGGAGACCCTGAGGGAGTTCCTGGCTCCTGGCTTTGGCTTGGTCCAGCCCTGCCATTATGGCCATCTGGGGAGTGAACCAGCAGACGGAAGATCTCTCTCCCTCTCTGCTTTCCCCGTCTCTTCTCTGTAACTCTGTCTTTCAGATAAAGAAGGAAAAATCTTTAAAAAGAGAAAACAGTTTTCAATTACAAATCTAGAACTCTAAAATCTAAATGAAAATATAGGGCTGAACTTCCTGTTTCAAAGTGTCTGTGTGGCCCAGTAGGGCAAGACGTATGAAAACTTCAAAGGAGCAGCAGCGCCTTGCCAGCACATTGTTAATAAGGACTAACAGGTGCTTAAACTGATGAAAGTGATTCCGACAACAACATATTAACCCCCTGCTGTGCCCTGTGCTAGGCTGTTAATAGACATTAGTCTTTTAAAGAAAGACTAACACTTTTAGGTTGGTTTCTTAAGCTTTTGGTAAATTAGTGAACTGTTGGAGCTCCTGACTGGATCTGCTTGTTAGAGCCCCCGTGTTTCCCAGAATACTTTTGAGGAGTGCTGTGAGTAACTGCTCTCAGAGTTTGGATTCCTGTAGTCTTCAAGAGGTCTTAAAGAGTGGGCTGCCATTGTGGCCTAGTGCATAAAGCCGCTCCCTGCGATACCAGCATCCTACGTGGACGCGGGTTCAAGTCCTGGCTGCTCCACTTCTGATCCAACTCCCTGCTAATGGCCTGGGAAAGGTTGCAGAGGATGGCCCAAGTGCTGGAGACCCAGAGGAAGCTCCTGGCTTCTGGATTTAGTTTGGCCCGGGCCTGGCTGTTGTGGCCATCTGAGGAGTAAGCCAGAGGACCATCTCTCTGTCTCTCTTTCTTTTTCTAACTCTGACTTTAAAATAAATAAATAAAAATCTTTAAAAAAAAGTGATAGAGCCGGTGCCATGACTCAATAGGCTAATCTTCCATGTGCGGCACCAGCACACCGGGTTCTAGTCCTGGTCAGGGTGTCGGAATCTGTCCCGGTTGCTCCTCTTCCAGCCCAGCTCTCTGCTATGGCCAGGGAGTGCAGTGGAGGATGGCCCAGGTACTTGGGCCCTGCACCCGCATGGGAGACCAGGAGAAGCACCTGGCTCCTGGCTTCAGATCAGCGCGGTGCGCCGGCCGCAGCGTGCCGGCTGTGGTGGCCATTGGAGGATGAACCAACGGCGAAAGGAAGACCTTTCTCTCTGTCTCTCTCTCTCACTGTCCACTCTGCCTGTAAAAAAAAAAAATAAATAAAAATAAAAATAGAGAGAGAGAGAGAGAAAGAAAATCCGGCAAATGAAAGGCTTGAAAATGTTACTATCTTTTGATCCAGTTATTCAGCTTCTACGAAATTAGCTTAATGAAACAGTCAGACTTGTGCCAAGGTTTATATACTAGAAAATTCACTTGATGCGATGTTTGTTTTGTTGTGAAATATACCTTGTATACAGAAGCACGTATTGAAATTTTTTTTTTAAGATTTGATATATTTGAAAGGAAGAATAACGGAGATAGGGAGGGAGGGAGGGAGAGAGTGAGAGAGAGACAGAGACTTTCCCATCTGCTGGTTTACCCTCCAGAATGTCTGCAACAGCCAGGGCAGGGCCAGGCTGAAGCCAGGAACCAGGAGCTGCATCCAGGTTTCCCAGCGGGTGGCGGAGACCCAAGTACTTGAGCCACCATGTGCTGCTTCTGGTGCAGAGCAGGGAGCTGGATCAGAAGCTGGCGTAGCTGGGACTCAAAGCGGGCAGGGTGAGGCAGGGTGAGGCAGGGTGCAGCGTCCAGGCTGGGGCTTAGCCTGCTGCGAACAAGGCCCGCCCCCACGGGAGTTTATTTCAGAGAACAGCGATGGCGCCTGAGCAGCCAGCATGAAGCAGAAGAGTGACGCTCTGCCCCCATGTGTCCTTTCCTGCTCTCATGCCCCTGTCCCCAGCACCGGCCACCTTTGAGCGTGTCTGCACAGTAGAGCTCTGTGCACACTCTGAACTTAGACCCGGCCACGGCGTCCGCATTCTGTCTGGTATACGTTGCTTCTGGGCTGTGTCGTGTCTAAGATTTTTCACAAAGAGAATGTTGTATGTAGTGAAGGTAGTGGTTCTTAGGTTTTGATTTTTTTTTAAATTGTGTTAGCAAGGCCAGAATTCTTTAAAGAATTGTTTTCAGTAGTATCATCTCTGAAATTGTAAGTTTTGGTTATTTTCCAGAAAAGGATCGAGTTCTTGAAGATTTAACCTGTGAGCTTATGTGTATGTGAGTAGAGAGTTTTGTAAGTGCAGCTTCCTGAACAGTGTTGTGGGTGCACTTTGATGCTGATTCCCCGTAGGTAGAGTAACTTAGATTTTGTGTAGGTGTACTTCTCAATAGTTTTTGATGTTTCATGCTTTCATAGTAATTTCAAATATAAAACCAGTTGGTATTTAACTTTATTTTTAAAACAATTTTATCTTGCAGTAGCTGGTTGTGTAAGTAAAAATAGAATATGTTTGATTAAATCACATGCTGGTGTATATGATTGGGTAAATTGAGACTTTACCACAAATATGAGGCTTTGATTATTCGTTATTAATTTTTTAAAAAAATTATTTGAGAGACAGAACAAGCTTACTGCTGTCCACTGGCTTACTCCCCAGATTCCCAGAACAGCCACGGCCGGGCCAGGGCCCAGGCTGGGCCAGGGCAGAGGCTGGGAGCCAGGAACTCCCCCGGTAATCCAGGAGACTGGCAGGAGCCTGACCCTTCAGTCATCACTGCTGCCTCCCAGAGTCTGCGTTGGCAGGAAGCTGGACGGAGCCAGGTACCAAACGCAGGCACCCTGGTGTGTAGAAGGCAGACGTCTTCACTGTGCTCAACGCCCACTTCCTGGTAATTCTGTCAAGTGGAGCAAACCTACTGGGTGTCTACTCTGTGTCCGTTTGCTACATTTGTAGTGACACAGACACGGATGATACAAAGTATTTAACAGTCTGCCTTACACAGTTTGTGCTAATGTGACCACCGCAACATGTAAAAAGCAAGTTTAAGGTAGAAATTAAATATATTGCTAGAAGATAGTAATTAATTACCTTTGAAAGTAATACTAGGGCTTTGCAGTTTTGCTGGGATGTCTTTTTTTTTTTTTTTTTTAGATTTATTTAATTATTTGAAAGGCAGAGTCGGAGAGAGAGCAAGTGAGGGAGCTTCCATCTGTTGGCTCACTCCTGAAATGGTTGCAGCTGTCAGATCTGAGCCCAGGCAAAGCCAGGAGCCAGGAACTCCATGTAGATCTCCCTCATGGGTTCAGGGACCCAAGCCCTGGCTCGTCTTCCGCTGCCTCCCCAGGCAGTCAGCAGGGAGCTGGACCGGAAGTGGAGCAGCCGAGACTGGAGCCAGTGTTCTGATGTAAAATACTGGTACTGTGGAGAGTGCTGGCCTCTAGGATTAGTCTCTTGATTAAAGTCAAGGTCTTAACAGACCAGTCAGTCTTTCCTTATTGTGGAATAGATGGTTTCTACAAAGAACAATTCTTTCTCTTTTTTTATTTTAGTATAAAATTCTCCAATTTAATGTTCCACTTGGCTAGGATTTTGTAAATCTGAAAAGACAGAAACAGTGTAAGAAGTCTTGAAGATGTTTTGAGATGTCTTTAAAGACTGAAAAGCTCTGCTGGGAACCAAGTGGGTGAAAACTGCTCCTCTCAGTGTGCGGTTTTACTGTCTCTGGCAGAGGTCACCAGGAAACTCGAAGGCGTCAGCAGCTGGTGGCGTCTGCAGCAGCAGGCATCCGGAAGTTCCTCCTGCTCTCAGCTGTGCTGATGCGCGTAGCCAGGGAAGCCTGTTGTGCAGTGAGCAGAGGTGGCTGACTTGGCTGGGAACCAGCATGAGATGGCACTGCAGGTACTGCCGCCGTCTGGCTCTGGAAACTTTCCCAAGCCCAAAACTTCCTTCACTTGATTTGGTTTAAGTTACACGTTGAGCATCGTGTGTGTGGAAGCTCTGTGCTAAACACGGACCACTGTTCACCAGAGCTTAGCTGGCCCAGCGCACTGTCGGCATCCTTAGTTGGAAGAGCGTCCCTGAGGCTGGTTAACACATAAAGCATGATGTATCCTGGGCAACATTCCTTAGTATCACAAGGTCAGGCTTACAGTCATGAGGATTCAGACTGATGTCTTCCTTATTTTATGAATAAACTGAGAAATTAGTGGTACTTCACTTACCATATGGTATTACTACACTTAGATAACTAAGCCTGTAACCTGAATTAATTCATTTCAGCAGCAAAGACAGCATTATGGAGCTACAGAAGTGATAGAAGAAGTGCTGAGGCAGTCTCACAGGGCTGGTGTACCTGACCCGGTGACTACGGGGGGCAGCCGTGTGGGTGTGCTGGTTGCAGGTCTGCGTGTGTCTGTCCTTAACCCTTGCAGCACTGGATGTGATGTAGTCGCAGGGATTCCCGTTTCACAGGCGGAGGGACTGGGTTGAACTCATCTGCACGGAGCGGAGACTCTGCATGGCTGTGGCAGAGGCAGGACAGGAGCACCTGTCTGTGCGAACTAGTGCACTGACCACGTCTTTGTGCTTGGACAAGCTCATCAAGGGGGTGAAACCGACTCTTGGAGACTGTTGGATGCAGACAGATGAATAAAACATCCTGTTTTCTAGCTGTGTGAGGACAGACTGCCTTGTGAGTCCAGAGGATGAAGGGCAGCCTGCCTGCAGGGCAGGGTTTCAGCCACGGCGCTTGGTGTTTCGGCTAATTCTTTACAGGGGCAGGAAGGCTGTCCTTTGCGTGGGCATTTCGCAGTATCTCTGGTGGCTGCTCACCCACTACAGTGCTGTCCCCACCACCCGCACGTGTGATGAGGAAGCTTGTCTCAGAGCTGTCGGAATTATGCCAGAGAGAGATGCTATGCCAGGGTTAAGGAGGCTTGACATGGGACGTTGAGGCCAACTAGAAGTCACATGTGAGACAGACGGTGTGCGTGAACGTGTGGAGGTGTACCTTGGGAAGGCAAGAGGATGTGGTGACTGGCACGGAGGCCAGGGAGGCACTGAGAGCGAAGGCCTCCTGCGTGTGGATTGTTCCCTGTCCATAATAGGGAGCCCTCAGAAGTGAGTGACAGTCTGCAGGCTGGAGTTTATGCCTCTGCTTGGTATTTTGTCCTAGAGCGTAGGCTCACTGAGGACAGAGACCATCTCTGTTCTTATATCCCGAGTTGCTACCACCATACCTGGCCCAACCTTGTGAAGTGGGAAGGACAAACATTCATAGAAGTGAGAGTTCTCAGAAGAGGTTGTGGCAGGCATGAGGATGGAGTTTGAAGGCCCCAGCTGGGCTCTGCGGGCCATTGCTCTGTGTGTCCCAAGAGCAGGTGCACTGGCAGGCCTTCTCCTCAGAGCGCAGCACCGGGGCCCTCCCAGCTGGCTGGCCTGACACCGCCGCAGGGGCCACGCTGAGCCTTTCGGCTGCCTGCGGCCTGGGCTGCTGCTCCGGGCTTTGCTCACTCTGCCCTTGTTGCCTGGTGACTCAGCCCCTCCCAAACTTCCACTTTTTATTTGTTTGCTTGTTTGTTTTTAAGAATTATTTATTTGAAGGCCATTGCCGCGGCTCAACGGGCTAATCCTCCGCCTGCGGCGCCGGCACACCAGGTTCTAGTCCCGGTCGGGGCGCTGGATTCTGTCCCGGTTGCCCCTCTTCCAGGCCAGCTCTCTGCTGTGGCCCGGGAGTGCAGTGGAGGATGGCCCAAGTGCTTGGGCCCTGCACCCCATGGGAGACCAGGAGAAGCACCTGGCTCCTGCCTTCGGATCAATGCGGTGCGCCGGCCACAGCGGCCATTGGAGGGTGAACCAACGGCAAAGGAAGACCTTTCTCTCTGTCTCTCTCTCTCTCACTGTCCACTCTGTCAAAAAAAAAAAAAAAAAAAAAAAAGATTTATTTGAAAGGCGGAGTTGTAGAAGGAGAGACAGAGAGAGACAGAGAGACAGAGAGAGAGAGAGAGAGAGAGAGAGAGAGGTCTTCCATCTGCTGGTTCACTCCCCAGATGGCCAGGGCTGGGCCAGGCTGAAGCCAGAACAGAATTCCATCTGGGTCTCCGTTGTGGGTGGCTGGGGCCTAAACCTGCTGTCACCCCTGCCTTCCCAAGCTCAGTAGAGGGAGCTGAACCAGAAGTGGAGCCGCTGGGGCTTGACCTGGAGTTGCTGGGGGACGCCGGCCTCACAGGTTGCTGCTTTTTTTTTTTTTTGACATGCAGAGTGGACAGTGAGAGAGAGACAGAGAGAAAGGTCTTCCTTTTCCTTTGGTTCACCCCCCAATGGCCGCTGCGGCCGGCGCACTGTGCTGATCCGAAGCCAGGAGCCAGGTGCTTCACCTGGTCTCCCATGGGGTGCAGGGCCCAAGCACTTGGGCCATCCTCCACTGCACTCCCTGGCCACAGCAGAGAGCTGGCCTGGAAGAGGGGCAACCGGGACAGAATCCGGCACCCCGACCGGGACTAGAACCCGGTGTGCCGGCGCCGCAGGCGGAGGATTAGCCTAGTGAGCCGCGGCGCCGGCCACAGATTGCTTCTTAACCCCCTGAGCCACAACACTGGCCCCTTAATTTCTACTCTGAGAGGTATCTACCCTGATAAAAACCCTTGGAGGTTTAATCCCATCTTACTGTTTGCTCCTCCAAGGACCTGGCTAACACAGATTAAGTGACTTCAAAAGAGTATACAGATAATATGTTTCAGGGTCAGACCTCTGGTGCAGCTAAGATCCTGCTTGGGATGACCACATCCTGTATCAGAGTGCTGGGTTCGAGCCGCAGCTGCTGTGTGCAGTTCCCTGTTAATATGTACTGTGGGCAGTGGCAGGTGACGGCTCGAGCACTGGTTCCTGACACCCATGTGGGAGGCTCAGATCGACCCAACAGGTGACAGATTACTCGTGTGTGTGTGTGTGTGCCTTTCTGCCTTTCAAATAAAATGAAAATAAAATAAATGAAAATATAAAACACATATAAATTATGAAAAAAAATGAAACAAAAATAGAAAGTAGCAATCTGGAGTTTGGGTCCTTCAGTCATCCCCCCACACCAGCCGTTATATGCTGTCCTCTAGCAAGGTGTTAACTTGGGTTGCGCGCATTTCCACGTCTGCTGGTGTGATAAAGCACCTTGATCTGTAGTTGGCTGTCAGGTCTTTAGGAATCTCTGGTTCCAGATTTGAGTTAAGAATTTTGTAGCTGTTGCTTGGCATATTGATGGAGGATGGCATGGGATTGGGGAAAATGCAATAGATAATTGATATTTTGTTGGGGATTGTGTTCTGAGATCTACCAAATCCCCAAATTTACAAACACAGTGTTTTTCTTACATCTGTTTACTTACTTTATTATTATTACTGGCAATTGACTGTTTTCTAGGTCTCCTTCCTCTGAGAAACAAAGTGGTTTTTCATTTGTTTGTTTGTGTTTTAATCTATTACTAGAGCAGTATCACACACAGACAAGACAAAGAACAGGAAAGCCACAGGAGGTGGGCTGCTGGGCAGTTACAGACTTAGTCACCGCATTGATGACTTATTCTTGCATACCACCTTCACAGCACATAGCCTTCTGATTGGTGTTTCAGCAAAATCAAAATTATAGTCTGGTCACTTTACTTACTGAGAGGTCGTTGAATGTTAAATCCCAGATGTCATGTAGTCTCTTGGATATAGGGGGAAATGTTACTGAGAACATTATTTAGAATACAAAATATTGAATCTACTTGATCTTGTATTTTGGACATGTAGACACCAGCCAGTAGAATACATGTTTTAAGTCATCTTCTGTGGTCAGTAAAGGTAGGCAGAGAAAGGGAAGGATGCGTGAGAGGCAGTAGAGCAGGTGCAGAGAGAGGAGGGCATGGGACTCGCTTTAGGCTGTGGGCTTCAGGGAGCATTGTGTCTTTTCTGTCCATTAAAGGAGCAGCTCGTGACAGTGATGAAACACCGCTTAGCCCCTTTGCAGTCCCCAGAATCTAGGACCACGGCTTGAACTTAGTTATTCCAGCATTTCATTTGTAGCTCAGTGATTGGCTACTGAGTCAGTGCTCACAGTGCTTCAGCTATACGGACACTCGGCTGTTGGCGAGAGTGCTTGACGGGTTTCTAGAATGACTTCTTGGGGTAGAAGTAGTCCCCGAGGGGGCCAGCGACGTGGCATAGTAGGTCAAGCCACCACCTGCAGAACCGGCATCCCATACAGGCTGCAATTCAAGTCCCAGCTGCTCTGCTTGGATGCAGCGTCCTGCTGATGTGCCTGGGGAAGCAACAGAGGATGGCCCAAGTGCTTGGGCCCCTACAACGATGTGCGAAGACAGGGAAGAAGCTCCTGCTTCCTGGCTTCAGCGTGGTCCAGCCCTGGCTGTTGCGGCCGTTTTTGGAGTGAACCAGTGGATGGAAGACCTCTCTCTCTCTCTGTCTCTCCCTCTCTGTGTAACTCTGCCTTTCAAATTAATAAAATAATTTTTTTTTAAGATTTACTTATTTGAAAGAGTTACAGAGAGAGAGAGAAATCTTTCATCTGCTGGTTCACTCCCCAAATTGCCACAATGGCCAGAGCTGGGCCAGTCTGAAGCCAGGAGCCAGGAGCTTCCCCTGGGTTTCCCATGTGGGTGCAGGGGCCCAAGGAATTGGACCATATTCCGCGGCTTTCCTAGGTGCATTAACAGTGAGCTGGACTGGAAGTGGAGCAGCCAGGTCTTTGCACCGGTGCTCATATGGGATGCCGGCGCCACAGGCAGAGGCTTAACCTACTATGACGTAGTGCTGGCCCCCAAATTAATAAAATAAACCTTAAAAGAAAAAGACAAAACAAAACAAAAGTCCCTGATGTTCAGCACCCTGAGGGTGGTGATATTTTCCTGCTCTTCACTGCTGGGCTGGTGGACACACCAGCATCTGAGTGGGCAGTCTCCCACAGGTCTCTCCGCGGTCCCTCCGACTAGAATGCTCCTCGGCTTTGTGCTTGAGTATTACATCCTAGTCCTCGATTGCTGGGCCCGTTGTTGGTGACTTCCCTGTTTCCATTCTCTCTGCTGTTCGCGGGTGCCCCATCTGCTGTCAGACCTGTGGCTGTACCCACATTGCATGCTTCCTTCCTCGACCGCCCTTAGAGGTCTGAATCCCTTCTGGAAAGCCCCTGTTGTGTGGCGGGGATCCCATGCCCTGCCCTGTGCCTCTTTTTCTTTGGTGTTCAGAAGCTCCTTACCTGCTTCTTCCCAGCATCCTTCAGCATGCTGAAGTCACTTTTACCTTAAAGAAATAGGACCAAGTTTTGATGCTGTTTCTCTCCCCAGGAGCCAGACGTGTTAAAAGAATTAGATGTATTCACAGACTCTGCAGCCCCACCTCTCAGTCTCTTCGTAATCTGCTCTGCCTGGTCACCCACACCTTTTAAGTCTTGGTCTTGATTTGTTAGCAGCAGGTGATGGAATTGTCCTTCCCTCTTCTTTGAAAGTTCCTTCCCTGTTTTCTTTCTTTGGCTACAGGGATACCTCAGTACTGTGGTTTCTCTTTGCCCCTCCTCGGGCTTGCTTTTGGCTGCTTCTTTGTTATTTATCAACAACAATTTATTTATTTTTTTAAACATTTATTTATTTGAGAGACAGAGGAAGAGAGAGAGAGAAAGAAAGCAGGGGAGGGGTGGCATCTTCTATTTGCTGGTTCACTCCCCAAATGGCTACAACAACCAGAGCTGGTGCAATCCAAAGCCAGGAGCCAGGAGCTTCTTCTGGGTCTCCCACATGGGCACAGGGGCCCAAGGACTTGAGTCATCTTCCACTGCCTTCCTAAGCTATAGCAGAGAGCTGGATTGGAAGTGAAACAGCCGGGAATTGAACCGGCACCCATATGGCGCTTTACCCACTATGCCATAGCACCGGTCCCCTGAACAACAGTTTATTAAGCCACAATATATAACAGGTACTGTGGGAGTGACAAAGACATAATGGTGTATAAGACAGATGTAGTTTTTTTTTTCTTTTTAAGATTTATTTGCAAGTCAGAGAGAGAGGAGAGGCAGAGAGAGAGAGAGAGAGGCAGAGAGAGAGAGAGAGAGAGGTTTTCTATCTGATGGTCCACTCCCCAATTGGCCATAATGGCTGGAGCTGTGCCGATCCAGAGCCAGGAGCCAGGAGCTTCTTCCAGGTCTCCCACACAGGTGCAGGGGCCTAAGGACTTGGGCCATCTTCCACTGCTTTCCCAGGCCATAGCAGAGAGCTGGATGGGAAGTGGAGCAGCTGGGTCTCGAACTGGCGCCCATATGGGATGCCGGCGCTTCAGGCCAGGATGTTAACCTGCTGCGCCACAGCGCCGACCCCGCAGATGTAGTTCTTGCTCTGCGGGGAGCTTCCCCCACACCGGTGTTCCCTGTGGTTCTGTTTGGGGCCCTTCCCCTTTTACTCCATCAACACTCAGTGAACAGACACGCCCACTCTGGTGACCTCAGCCAGCCCTGGTGTGCTCAGGACTCCCATGTCTTTGTCTACAGGTCAGATCTCTCTCCTGAACTCCAGGACAGCTGCCTCTGGGCATGCCCACTTTAACGTCCTGCAAGAACTTCTAACATCACATGATCAAAAGTGCTGGTTTTCTGTTTTCTCTCTCCACAGCCTTCTGACTCCTTATCTCGGGAATTGGCCCCACCACACCACCAGCTGCCCAGCTTCCTTGGGCGGCGTCTTCTCCCTTGTCTTCCAACATGTGTCATTCACTGCGGATAAAATATTTTTCGTGCTTACTATGTCTGTCATTTCCCATAGGTACGTCCCTTGTCTCCTGGGTTAGTTCCATACACCCCTTGTCTGCCTGGCCCTAGTCTTGTCCCCCTCTGTGACATTTTCCGTATTGTAGCTATGGTCATCTTTTTATTATTATTATTATTATAGTTAGATTTATTTTATTTATTTGAATGGCATAGTGGCAGAGAGAGAGTGGAAAAGACAGAGAAGGAGATCTTCCACCCACCGTTCACTCCCAAAATGGCCAGGCCGGGCCAGCCTGGAACTCCATCCAGCTGTCCCACATGGGTGGCAGGGGCCCAAGGATTCAGGTCATCTTCTGCTGCCTTCCCAGGTGCATTAGCAGGGAGCTGGTGTGGAAGCGGGGCAGCTGGGGCTAGTACCAGTGTTCCTGTGAAATGCTGGTGAAAGCGGCCGCTTAATCCACTCCGCCACTGTTGGCCCCTGCAGTGGTGTTTTTAAAGGGTGAACGTGATTATGTCACTCATCTGATTTGGCTGTCAATTATATTTAGGAAGGATCCATGTACTTTAGTATGACTGCATAAAATTAAATCTGGCCCCTACTCCCTTCAGCTTAATTTCATGCTATGCTATTTTTTTTTTTTAAGATTTATTTATTTGAAAGGCAGAGTTAAGAGAGAGAGAGTAGTTTTCCATCCACTGGCTCACTTCCCAAATAGCCTCAACACCCAGGGCTGGGACAGGCTGAAACCGGGAGCCAGGAGCTTCTTCCCAGTCTGCCACATGGGTGCAGGGGCCTAAGCACTTGGGCCATCTTCTGCTGCCTTCCCAGGCCATAGCAGAGAGCTGGATCAGAGGAGGAGCAGGGGTCCACACAGGTAAAGCCGCCACCTGCAGTGCTGGCATCTCTTATGGGTGCTGGTTCGAGTCCAGGTTCTCCACTTCCAGTCAAGCTGTCTGCAATGTCCTGGGAAGGCAGTAGTAGATGGCCCAAGTCCTTGGGCCCCTGCATCCCTGTGGGAGACCGGAAGAAATTCCTGGCTCCTGGCTCTGGATTGGCCCAGCTCCGGCCACTGTAGCCATTTGGGGAGTGAAGCAGCAGATAGAAGACTTTCTCTTTCTGCCTCTGCCTCTCTAACTCTGCCTTTCAAATAAATAAATAAATCTTCTTTAAAAATCTAAAAAAAAAAAAAAAGGAAGGAAATTCTGGCATACTACAACATGGATGAAACTTGAAATCATTATGGTAAGTTAAATAAGCCAGTAACAAATTTAAAAAGGGGGGGGGGGGGCTGGAGCTGGCGCCCGTGTGGGAGGATTCCAGCACTGGAGGCCGTGCTGTGACCGCGGTGCCCCGGCGCCGGCCCTTCCCACTCAGCGTCCCGTCCTCAAGTCCTCGCTTCCCTGAGGATCTGTGAGCTCTTAGTGTCTTGAATGCTGCCTTCCTGCGGTACCTGCCAGGTGCGCTTCCCTGCGTCTTGGCCTGGTGCTCCCACTCTTCCATCACATCCCATCTTTGATGTCACTTTCTAGGGAAAGCCTTCTCTAAGGCTGTGTTTTAGGTAATAAATGTGCTTCCCAAAAGATGAGTGTATTCTACTGAAAGAGATGTGGTTACGGAATATGTTTTTTACTTCAGTGTTGTATTCTTATAATCTTCTTTGGATAATTGGGTTTCTGGCTATACAGTTTTATATTATCTTTTTTTAAGCCCCCCCACATGGAGGATGTACTTATTATAGTCCAAGAAAAATAATGAGATAAGAATTTAATAAAGAGTTAAGAAGGGAAGAATTAAAATATGGTTTCTGCTTTCTGGTGGTGTTAGTTCAGTTACCCTCCACTCGTCTCTAACTTTGTGGGAAGTAACCCTGCTGGTATACCTCTTAGCGCTGACATTCTGAGGCTTAAGAGGCAATGTCCTTTCAGTGTTGTCCCTGGTGGGTGTGGGCAAGGAAGAAGAGTGATGTGGCCACAGATGACTGGCTGCCTTTTTTGAGCTGTGTCTTTCATATTGAGTGAAAAATAGATTTCATTTTGCATCATGACACAGTCTGCTAATATGTACACCTAAACCATAAACTTGAAACAGAGTTCACTGACGTGTGCTCAGGTTGACTCTGCTTTGAATTTCATTCTGTTCTCTGGTTAGAACAGTGTGCATCACATCTCATGTGTTAGTTTCAGGAGTTGATAATGGGTTGTAACCAGCAGGTTTGGAAACCTTGTTGAGGTAGCTGGTGTCTGTCTTCACAGCAGCCAGCTGGGGAAGGATGTGGTTAAAAATCACCGAATACCAGCTGTGTGTGCAGCATTGGACCAAGAACTGTACTCACCACCATATTTTTTTTTTAAGATATATTGATTTTATTTGAAAGATAGAGTTACAGAGGGAGGGACACAGAGAGATTTTTCCATCTGCTGGTTCACTCCCCAAATGGTCATAATGGCTGGAGCTATGCCAGACAGAAGCCAGGAGCCAGGAGCTTCTTCAGGGTCTCCTACATGGGTGCAGGGGCCCAAGGACTTGGGCCATCTACTGCTGCCTTCCCAAGACATTGCAGACAGCTTGATTGGAAGTGGAGCAACTGGGACTTGAACCAGCACCCATAAGAGATGCCAGCACTGCAGACAGTGGCTTACCCCACTGCACCACAACGCCAACCCCACTCACTGCCATGTTGTGTAGTAGTTCATGTTGCTATCCTACATGGAGAAACTAAGGCTTGGCGGGGGGGAGGGCGGGTAACGGGCTTAAGGCTGTATGGATAAGCGAAGATCAGAACTAAGATTTGTACCCAGGCAGTTTGTTTTCCTAACTCCAAAGCCCAAGCGTGTGCACCGTATCACAGTGTCTCCCAAGTATACATGCTGAACTTCGAAGGGAATTAGTGACATTTAGGTGTCTTCAAAGTTTTATGGTGGAAAATAACAATAAAAAGCCCCATTAAATGTGAGTTGAGATAGGCATAAACATTGACAAACAGTTAAATAGTGATAGATTATATTGGCTTTCCAGAGAGCTTAAGCCTTCATGCCTCTGCTCATCCAAGAGGTAGAGGTAATGTTCTTAGGGCTGAGAGACATGGGGCTTTCTTGTTGGGGAGGTGAGTGAAATGTTCGGAGGCTTCACCACTGCACCAGAGCAGATAATAAGGCAATTAGAACTGCTACATTGATGGAACACCAGACGGGGTGAATTATGTCATGAATTACAAAGAAGCAAGAGATTTTACGGCAACTTTTCAAACCTAAAAAGGAAAGGTGTATGGGTAGAGTGAAGAGAAATTGGTAGCTAAACTTGAAGTGCTAGATCTAGTGACCTGAAAATTCAGTTTGTAAGCGTTGTAGGTCTGGTTTCAGAATATTATTTATCAGCTTTTTATTTATCAGTTCATGATGATAGTTTAATTTATTCTGTTGATGAAATTGGTTTTAAGATGTGCTGCTGCTTTTCCGTTTTTGAGCTGCAGTGTGCCCTAGGGATGTGGACTTAGGGAGACCCTCAGCTTATCCCTCAGTGTATAAAGATAATGAACCTGAGACCTAAACAGCTTACCAAGGTCATACTACAGAGTAGTCCGGAGCGGGAACTAGACTCCAGATAACCTGATATTTCATTGCCTTAGCTTTTATTTGACCTGAGTAGGTAATATTACATACAGGGTACAGAATATTGTGCCTTTTGTAAAAATTTACATCACATAAAGCAATCCTGTCGCTAGCACTTAGTATGCTCTTTGCAATGACAATTGGAAATCACTGGAGATGGGCTAGCCTCTGTTTGTTCCAGTCAGGAATAGACTGCCTGCTTTGTCTTTTCTTTTTTCTTTTTTTTAAAGATTGATTTATTGATTTGAAAGAGTTACCGAGAGAGGTCTTCCATCCGCTGGTTCACTACCCAGTTGGCTGCAACGACTGGAGCTGCGCCGATCCAGAGCCAGGAGCCAGGAGCCAGGAGCTTCTTCCAGTCTCCCACGTGGGTACAGAGGCGCAAAGGACTTGGACCATCTTCCACCACTTTCCTAGGCCACATCAGAGAGCTAGATAGGAAGTGGAGCAACCAGGACTTGAACCAGTGCCCCTGTGGAATGCTGGCACTGCAGGCGTTGGCTTTACCCGCTACGCCATAGCGCCAGCCCCTACCTGCTTTTTCTAAATGAAAGTTTTGTGTCATATTTTCGGTCTAAGATCTATAAACATGAACACTTACACCTAAAGACAGATCTCTGGAATACTCCCTTTTGATACTTATGTCCTAAACTTTTCAGAGTGACTGACTATTCAAGCAAACAGGACAACCATTGAGTTATAAATTCTGTCTTCCCTTAGACAACATTTCGGGATATTTTCTCGTATGTTCCCAAAAGAACTAAGTCTCAGAAACTATATATCCGTATGTCATTAGTTTAAGCAGACACAATTAATTATCTAGTTTTACTTGTTAAATGTGAGATCTCTGATATTTCATCTACATGATGTTTAACATGATCATGCAGAGTGGCTATGGAAATACTGTTTATGCAAGCTGTGTAATTGTAAAGCGTTGTATTGATCTGTGGTACCATCAGATAAAACTGTTCAGGCCACGGTTATTTGCAGAAGAAATCACTTCAAGGAAATTAAAATCCTACTGCTTGGTGAGTTGAGGAAGGCTTCTGGAAGAAATGACATCTGAGCTTGGTCTTAAGCCGGAAGTGGAGATGAGCAGGGGATGGATAGGAAAGGGCAGTCATTTTCTCTTGGCAAGAGAGTGTTTGGAGCACAGCGTGGACAGTGTTACCGGAGAGTCGGCAGCCATGGAGGGTCTGATGGGGAATGCACCCGGAAAGGTTTTAGTGCGCTAAGAAGTTGGAATTCTTAGGCATTGTTTTGTTTCCTTGATCCCTGTGGAAAGCTCGGGTGGGGAAGTCGAGCCTGCAGGCCATAAAGGACCTGCAGAATCATCTGGTCTGGCCCGTAGGGCACCTGCAGGCTGGTTTTTGAGTTGAGACTTCTGTATGGCCCTTGGCAGGAAGGGGGCTAAAGCAAGGGAGTTCTGGGGCAGGTTGAAAGCTGTCCCTGGAGGTCACGCAGACACCGTTTCCTGGTTCTTGTTGTTTTTTCCTAGCTGCATTTCCCACAGAACCACTTGATCTCTAATGGACTGTGTCCAGTTAGGTGCAATGAAGTAATGGTTAGCCAGTCACCGAGTATTTAAAATGGACTCATTTCTGCTTAGGGAAGTTTCCTTAAGTGAAGGCAGTCTTACTATTTATATTTGTTTTTAGTGCAAGTCTGTGAGTAGGGTATGTAAAACTGGCCTCATGTTTGCCAGGAGATAATGATACCATTTAGAATGTGTGTAGTATGTACAAAATAATGCAAGAGTAAACAAAAAGCATATGGGTTATGAAGGGCGGATTAAGGCAAATAAAGGTAAATGAATGCTCTTAAATCTTTAAATACAGTAGCAAAATTAACATTTAGTAGATAGAAGTTAATGTCTGATTTTCACTAAAATGGTTAATTCTGTTTTAGGAAAGTTAAAATCAATTCAAGTTGTAAATATGGACTAAAAAGAAGCAGTTGAATCATAAAAAGATAATGATGGTATTGTATTGAATTGGTAACATTCTGCATGGTGCCGTAAGTGTTATGTTGTTACAGATTTTATTTAAGTCCTATCACCCAAGAGTGTGCAAGCAAATCTACAGGGCTTGCTAAATTTGGGTTGTAATTAGAACAAAGAACTGAAAAGAGCTAAAATGACAATGCGTACCTACGCAAACACAATAAAACTCACTTTTAAAAATAAATCCCCTTGGGGCTGGCATTGTGGTACATTGGGTTAAGGCGCCACTTTCTACACTGACATCCCATGGAACACTGGTTCAAGACCCCACTGTTCCACTTCTGATTCAGCTCCCACTGGGAGAGCAGTGGAGGATGGCCGAGTGCCTGGGCCTGTGCCACACTTGTCAGAGATCTGGATGAAGCTTCTGGCTTTGGCCTGGCCCAGCCCCAGCCGTTGGCAGTCATTTGAGAAGTGAACCAGCAGGTGGACCATCTCTTTCTGTGTAACTCTTTTTACGTAAAAATAAATCAATCTTTGCAATAAATAAATAATCCCCTTGAAGAAAATGGAGCAGCTTTTTGCATTGAAAGTGTTCTAATTTGACATTCGCTAATCCGAGTAAAAATTGAGTACTCTGGGGCTGGTGTTGTGGCATGGCAGGTAAAGCAACCACCTGTGACACCAGCATCCCATATGATCCCGCAGATCCCTCCCTCCCTCCCTGCCTCCCTCCCTCCCTCCCTCCCTCCCTCTGCCTTTCCCTCTCTCTCTCTCTCTCTGCCTTTAATATAAATAACAATTTTTTAAAAAATTGAGTAGCCCCTTTTAAGAGCCTGTCTTCATATTGTGATGCTTTGTATCCTTTTAGGATATCAGTAAACCAAAATCCGTTCATAATATATGAAGTGTAGACAAATGATTTCATGTAACACAGATACATTTTTGCCTGTAGAGAGATTGACAGAAATTTAAGGTTGAAATTCTGCAAGAGGAAGCCTGTAGTTGCTTGTTGTGAAGGAGCTGTAGGTCTACAAATGTCTTTTGCCATGTGTCAAAGCTCTAATCGGGTAGACATGTTCTTTTTTCTCTCTATAACTGCTCTAAGGGATGGACACTTGACCTAGCGGGTAAGATGTCTACACCCCGTGTCGGAATATCTGGATTCAGAATCCCACTCCAGCTCCTGCTCCTCCGCTTCCCGCGGTGTGTGCCCAGGGAGGCAGTGGTGATGGCTCGAGTCATTGAGTTCCTGCCACCCATGTGGAAGACCTAGATGGAGTTCCCAACTCCTGGTTGAGCACTAACCCGGGGCCATTGCAGGCATGTGGGGAGTAAACTGGCAGATGGAAGCTTTCTGTCATGTGTGTGTGTGTGTGAGAGAGAGAGAGAGACAGACAGACAGAGACAGAGAGACACTCTGTTTTTCTGCTTTGTAAATATTTTTTTTAAAGATTTTATTTACTTGAAAAAGTTACAGAGAGAGGTAGAAACAGAGGTCTTCCATCCGCTGGTTCACTCCCCAGAAGGCCGCAGTGGTTGGAGCTGCACCGATCCGAAGCCAGGAGCCAGGAACTTCTTCCAGGTCTCCCACGTGAGCGCTCTACTGCTATCGCAGGCCAAGCAGAGAGCTGGATTGGAAGAGGAGCCCCTGGGACTAGAACCGGTGCCCACATGGGATGCTGGCGCTTCAGGCCAAGTTTAACCCGCTGTGCCACAGTGCCGGCCCCTCTTAAATATTTTTTAAAGTGCTTTAAGAAAAAAAGATTGTGATAAATTTCCACAACTGTTAGCAATGCCCACCCTGAAAATTAAATCAGAATCTTCTGAGAAATTACTTATTATGTCTTCTGGAAGTTTCACCTCTTACAAAATAAAATCAAAAGGGCCAGCACCATGGTGTGCAAGGGTAAACCTCCACCTGCAGAACCGGCATCCCATATGGGCACTGCTGGTTCAGGTCCCACTCCCTCACTTCAGTCCAGCTCTCTGCTATGGCCTGGGAAAGCAGTGGAAGATGCCCACGTGCTTGGACCCCTGACCCACATGGGAGACCCAGAAGTTCCTGGCTCCTGGCTCCGGCCTGGCCATTGCAGCCATTTGGGGAATGAACCAGCAGATGGAAGATTGTCCCTGTCTCTCTCTCTCTCTTTCTGCCTTTTAAGTAAATAAACAAAATCTTAAAAAAAAAAAAAACAAACAAAAAAAAAACTCCCTTAGGGAAACAGCAGCAGCGGGAGAAAAGAAGAAAAGTCAAAGGTCAGTGACACCAAGGAAAGTGCATGTGTGTGACAGAGAGAGGACAAAGATCTGGAGTGTGCCAACAGCTCCTAGGAGTTACAACCCAAAATGGGACAGGCAGGAAATGGACGTTCAGGAAACAAACGAGTAGGTGGCAGAGGCAGCGCTCACAGCGCTCCAGCTGGGTGGCAGGCATATGTAAGCACTTTGAAGGGTTAAGCCGTTTAGTTCTCCCATTTGGTTGATACTGCTACTGTCCTTCCCAGCCGAGGGAAACCGAGGCTCAAGGATTCGTGTTCATACAGCCAGGCTCTAGACTTAGTGACCATATTGTAGCCCCCGACAACGCAGCGCAGTAGACACAGCAGTGCTGTCGTGGGCCATCTGGAAAGTTGACTTGGATGCAGATGCCGGCACTGTGTCCTCACTCTTGCTGGGAGTGACTTGATGGAGCCTTGTCACAAAATGAAGTGCGACCTGGAAACCGTCTGCTGAGATTCTCGTCAGCGGGAACGTGCAGACAGGGACATAGATGTGTGTACAGACATGTTCACCTCAGGGTTTATAATGTTGAGAAACTGGAAATAATACAAATGTTCATCAGTAGACCATTGCTTATCATTTACTGCAAGCACTCAGTGAAGCGCTGTACAGCCGTTTGTAACACTGGTGCAGACTGAGCGCTTTGATGGGGAAGGACTTTCACAACCTGTGAGGTGAGACTGCACTTAACCACCCTGTGGGGAGGATGGCGGTTACTGTGTTCATTGCCCACTGTTTGACACGTGGTAAGCATTTGGTAAATATTAGGTATTGGATAAGGGGACAGACGGGTGGGAGAGTAGGATATAGTGGGGACATCGCTCACTGTTTGGCACATGGTAAGCATTTGGTAAATATTGCATAAGGGGACAGATGGGTGGGAGAGTAGGATATAGTGGGGACATTCCAAGGCTTGAAACTGGAAATTTCTATTCTTGTGTCCTCCTGGTAATAACAAATCATTTGCATTCATGTTCTTCAAAACATTGGTGCACAAGTACTTTTACAAAAAGAAACACTTGTGCTTTGCATAGCCATTGTATTTATTCATATAATTGCTGTTACAAAATTGCCACAAACTGGGAGGCTTAAAAACAACTAAAATTTATTCTCACATCTGCAGGGTAGAAGTCTGAAATCAAAGTGTCGGCAGGACCATGCTTAGTGTGGTGCATCCTCTGGTGATTGCCAGCGATCGCCAGTGTTCCTTGGCTTGTGGTGGCCTAACTTCAGTTCCCGTCTGTTTTCATGTGGCCTCCGGCAAGGATGCCAGGCGTCGGGCTTAGTGTGACCTCACCTTACAGATCATCGACAGACCCCGATTCCAGAGGACCACATCCTGAGCGGCTGGGCAGACATGAATTTGGGGCAAAATTACTTACCCCAGTCAAGCAGCTCCGTCTTAAGAATAGGCCAGGCTTTCAGGTTTTACTTTTCGGAAAACACCTGAATCCAGTTCAGGTGTTCTAGAAGGAAGCATTTACAAAATATTTTATCAGCTGTTGTCAGGATTTAGGAATACATTAAAATATCACTTCATGGACCTGCATTGTGGTGTAGCAATAAAACCGCTGCCTGCAGTGCCAGCATCCCTTATGCGCACTGGTTCATGTCCCAGCCGCTCCGCTTCTGATCCAGCTCCCTGCTAATGGCCTGGGAAAAGTAGAAGTTGGTCCAGGTACATAGGCCTCTGCCCCCATGTGGGAGACCAGAATGAATCTCCTGGCTTTGGGCTTCAGCCCGGCCCAGGGAGTGAAGCAGTGGATGGAAAATATTTCTCTCTCTCTCTCTGTCTCTCCCTCTCTTTTTCTGTAACTCTGACTTCCAAATAAGTAAGATTGCAATCTCAGAAGAGCAAATGAAACCAGCCCTTTTCAGATCACAATGAAAATGTCGTGGGTGTGGGAACCTTTCTCTGCCAGGACCATTGGATAGTCATTGTGTTGTTCATGGGCCCCTTAAAAATTAGTCTGCTGTGTGTTCACCGTCCACGCTTGCCTTGCAGGGCCAGACCTCATGATGTTGTGGGCCCCACACGGCTGCGGATGTTCCTCGCCCCTGTGAAAGGCAGAACTGGTGCTAGCTCGCCCCCTCAGAGGGGACGCCAGCATGCAGGGGAGGGAGGTGGTCACGTGTGGAGACACAGGGCAGTCACACGGGAGGATCAGCGGGTCCGTCTGTGCCCTAGCGCTGTTCTTGGGCTCATTCTGTCTCTTATGTAAACTCGATAGATAGTACTGAGCTTCACTTTTTAGTCCATGGAACTTCTTTCCCACCAAAAAGAAATCTCGGTAGATTCTAGGCCTATAAAATTAGCAGAACTCTGAAGTACCTCCTTGGAATTCTTATTGTCCAAGAAATTCAGAGATGTGCTTTAGCTAGGAAGTGTTCCATTTATCTAATTCTCCTTTTCTGGTTCCACATTCACCAGTCAGCTGGCGTTCTAGCTCAGTACATCAGTCTCATTTAGTCAGCATTCTACCCTTACAATGTGACCCCAGAGGCCAGCGCTGTGGCTTATTGGGTAAAGCCGCCACCTGCAGTGCCAGCATCCCATATGAATGCCAGTTCGAGTCCCAGCTGCTCCACTTCCAATCCAGCTCTCTGCTGTGGCCTGGGAAAGCAGTGGAAGATGGCCAAGTGCTTGGGCTCCTGCACCCCCATGGGAGACCCAGAAGAAGCTCCTGACTTTGGATCCACACAGCTCTGGCTGTTGCGGCCAATTGGGGAGTGAACCAGAGGATGGAGGATCGAACTAACTCTCTCTCTCTCTCTCTCTCTCTCTCTCTCTGAGTCTCCACTCTGTGTAACTCTGACTTTCAAATAAATAAAACTCAAAAAAAAAAAAAAAAAAAAAAGATGTGGCCACCGCTTGGGGCTGGCAGATATTGGGCACCTGGCTGGTTAGCTGCTAAGGAAGGGACGTGCGCCGGCTCGGCCCTGCGGCAGAGCATCTCACGCCCGTGCGCCCCTTGCAGCCTAAAAAGGCTCTTTGTTTTTAAACAGAACACTGGAGCCCCATGTAACTGTTCGTACTTAGGGTATTGCTGACTCTCCTTAGTCAGCTGCGGTGCTGGGTACATTCCGCCTTCACTTCCAGGCCGCATTTATCAGGGTGCCTGTCTGCACCACTGGTTTTTACCCCCTTCCTTATCCATTAGCTTAAAACACAGGAAGCCAACTCTCTGAATGAGGACATGAAGAATGCCTGCTCTTTAAAAAAAAAGAAAAATTTAATTAATTTATTTGAAGACACAGAAGGAGGTAGAGACAGAGAGAAAGGTCTTCCATCTGCTGGTTCACTCCCCAAATAGCTACAACTGCCGGAGCTGAGCTGATGCGAAGCCAGGAGCTTGAGCTTCTTCTGGGTCTCCCACATGCGTACCGGGGCCCAAGGACATGGACCATCTTCCCTGCTTTCCCAGGTACATTAGCAGGGAGCTGGATCGGAAGGAGAGCAGCTGGGACTTGAACCGATGCCCTATGGGATAGCAGCGCTGCAGGCCAGGGCTTTAACTTGCTATACCACAGCACCAGGCCCAGAATACCTGTTCTTAGTGAGGACGTTGAGGTCTCTCGTGTGCAGACTTTACTGTAAAGTGTATGTTTTAGCTCTCCTGAGGCCTCCTTTGGGGTCTTTGTCTTAATAATTCTGTTTTGGCTTTTTGAAAGCCTCTCATAGGCATGGATTTCAAATTTTTGCACCCAAAATAAGTTTACCTTTTAATTCCATTTTCCATGAACTTGTTGAAGTACCCTCATAGTCTCAGTTTCTTCCCTGTTCCTGGAGCATTTGTGCTAGAAACACGGTCTTGGTGGAAATAGCATCCATCTTTGTCCCTGAGCTGTAAGCAGACTTGTAAAAATAAAGTGTAGGCCTGAAAGTCCCTTGCTCAGTAATTCTTCCACATTTTTCTTCAAAATCTTAGAACTTGAGAAGTTTGACCTGATAATACCTCCACTGATGTTTACTCACATTATCACCATGACTCTAGGATTCTTTTTATTTGATGTTTTTAAAAATTGATGCTTTTTTACTTCTATTTTAAGTTTCATCAGGCCACGTATTTTGTCTTTTTGTTTATCATTTTTCTGTAGTGAGTTACATATTTGCGTTTAGGTACTTCCTGCTGGCTGAGTTAGATTTGGATGTGTGTGGGCTGTGTTGACTGCTGGCTTTTTGAAAAGTTTGAATATCTTTTTCAGGTTCCTGCCCTTTTATATTTCCTAATCTTGGGAAAGAGCCAAAGTTTTTGGACTTATATTGTTATCTTAATAAACATTAAGT